>NW_027642415.1:0-4995 GCF_032717465.1 Coenobita brevimanus | reverse complement strand
AAGCAGGGTCCGAGGGCTTTTGCACAGATGGACTAACTACAGAGGATGTGGACTCCACGACCGACACCTTGCTTGGAGGATCTTCAAGACTCAAAGACTCTGAGGAACCATGATGACGTTTAGCAAATGAAGAATGTGCACCATGACTACTAGGGGATACCATAGATGAGGAGGTCAAGTCTTGAACTGTAGTGGCAACAGTCGCAAGTGTGGGAGGTTGTTGCACTGGCATGGGATCAACAGATGAAGGCATAGGAGCTGACACAACAGGAGGAACTCGAGTCTGCTGCTGGACAGGACGATGAGGACGGCTATGACCGGACAAAACTGATGCATAAGACACTCCGTTACGGAAAACAAATGACATGGCTCTACTCCTGGCCTCAGAAAAGCTTATTTTATCACGATTACGGATGAGGAGGATCTCCTTCTCCAAGCAAAACCGGGCACAGTCTTTAGATGAAGCAGGATGTGCCTCGCCACAGTGCAAACAACAAACAGGTCCAGGACAGTCCTGTCCTGCATGAGTGGATTCTCCACAACTGACACACACCACTGGGAGGCCCTGTTGCAAACGACGACAGACTCGCCCAACATGCCCGTACATCTGACAGTGGTAGCAGCGTCGTGGGTTTGGTACAAAGGGTTTGACCCTAAGGGACAACCAAGCCACCTTGATGGATGAAGGGAGAACATTACAGTCGAACGTCAGCAACAAGGATGGAGTTGGGGTAAGTACACCATCAACCTTCTTCCGAAACCTCTCCACTTTAACCACCCTGTGGATCTGGAGTTCTTCAAGGAGCTTCTCTTCACTGTATCGGAGTAAGTCTTTTGAGAAAACAACACCTCGACTCTGATTGAAAAAAGCATGAGGGACACAAGTAAATAGCGCATCCGGGTCCTTACACTGGGCAGCCAGCCGGGAACCCTCTTCAGGGGATGTAACCTCCACTAGCAGGCTACCATCCCCCTGAGGTGAAATCTTTGGCTCTCTCCCACAGATTGATACAATGCGCCGATGAATAGTAAAAATGTCCAGATTCCCAATAGGCTGACCATCCAAAGTACGAATGGTGTAGTACCTTGGGAAATCAACCCTCTCATAGACACCTGGCAGGACCTCACGGGCATGTCCACAAGATGTTGTTGTCTGTTGCCGGCTCTTCTTCTTTGTAGTGGCCACTGACCGCAAACCACTGGAACCAGGCAGGTATGGTTCCAAGGTGGCAATGTGGGCCAGCCAGAGGCACATGAAGCGCACAGGAGGGAGACTCTGAAGGATGGTCAGGACCGGAACCAGGGTCGTCAGCTGCAAAAATTTTAGAAGCCATAATCAAAATAACAACCTTCATTCCCCCACCCCTCCACCCACCATGGAGCCCAACAAGGGGAGGCCATATGCCAGGGAAAGCACCACTGGCGACCCCAGAGGTAGTGGGAAAGTATACGCAGGTAACCACCAAGGGACCCTGACAAGGGTGACTCCAGGACGATAGGAGCCACCAGGTCCCCCAGTGCCTGCTTGACCCTAAAGCCACTAGGTGACTAGCCTGGATGGCTAGCCAGTGACCAGCCGATTGACCTGGTCGGGCCCAACCAGGCCACCCGTCTAGCCAGAATAAGGGACCAAAGAGGTGTATTGCTAGCTGCAGGGCGCACCATGCAGCATCACTCAACCTCCAGGACTCCCGTCTCCCAGCATTACGGGACGCCACGCACGGCAAACACGTGGGGAGGCAACAGTCCCGCCCTAGATGGCAAATGGGCAGGGACTGACATCACCAGTAGGCCTCCTCTACCAGTGATGTAGGGGGTGCTTGGTCCACGACACTGACAAATGCCGAACCCTACAAAGGTAGGCATGCCTCCAAAGTAGGTGGCAGTGCCAGCCACGCTTCAAGCCCCGCCACCACGTCAAGGTGACCCCCCTCAGCGGGGCCTTTGATTAAATACCTGGCCTGTTTACGGGTAACTCTGTGAACCATTAAGGTTGTAACAAGTGGTGTCAGGATTGGGACGAATCCTGTGTTGGTATCAACTGGTATCGGAGGTGGGACGAATCCTACGGTTGTGTGTATATATATATATATATATATATATATATATATATATATATTGATTGATTGATGAAGGTGTAGCCATGAGCAAATTTTGCCAACAGTTTTTTATTGGCTTAGGAGATGGTTTTACATGAATTTCTTTTATGAGATACCAGTTTGAATCAGCCAACAGAGTAGGAGAAGGAAGTACATTGTCGATAGTGGAGTCATATGAAATATGGAAGGCAGAACATAATGCTTCTATTGGACTGGCGGCAGATTTGTGCTCAAAGCTGTACAGTATATAATACAAACTACATAGAAAAAAAGTGATTGAAATTTATAGTCTACAGGCTAATCATTAACTAAGCATATTAACAGAAAACTGAAAAAGAGAATGAAGTGCTCTTTGCACACTATGACTAAGTCTGAACCACCAGAAATACATTATAGCTTTCCGCAAATAAAGCATTAGTTGTCATAATATCTTCATAGTTCTAATTATACCTCACAGCACTCTATTTTTTTTTTTTCAAACATAAATCTCACAGCTCTGTGTATTTTTTCAAAGATATACTGTAATCAGTTAATACTTCTATATGTCTTTCTTTTTCACAGAATTTATCACAACTTTTGGCTCAGGTTTTACACTCTCCACGATTTAATTCATTTGCCAAATTGTCTGCTTGGGACTGAACACGGGGAGGGGGGGAGGGGGAAATCAGCTCCTAAAACTCTATCCAAAGGTTTTGTTTTGTCTCGAGAAATGAAAATTTCACACGTATCTTGACGATCTCATAGACTTTGTAAGGCCTACTTTTCTAATTACCCTATACAAATAACTACATCTATATTTTATTTGTGCAATCATATCGTCAAACGGTTGTTGTAACCTTTATAATATAAAATACTTTACATCCTTACTAATGAAAGCACTCGGACAACCAATCAGCAGCCAGGTTTCAAAAGCTTAACCCGCCGCTTCCTGGCAGATTTTTCACCAATGACCCACCCCCCCAATCCCGGCAGATTTCCATTTTTTTTTTTTTTCCAAAACCTCGGCTTTTTATGAGAAACATCAAAAATTTAGAGAGAAAGTGCTCACCTGAGCTTAAAAATGCCCGGTACAGGTGACCCTACCCTCACCTGGTACCATGTTCTCTCGAGCCAGGCTCCAGAGAAAACGTTCTCTATGGGAGGGGTAACTACTCCAAACCACTCAGAATCGGTAGATATATATTTATCTGGTACGAATTAATATGTAGTACAAGAGCATATTGGTTTTCACACAGAAATATAGGCGAAATAAATGTTGTTTCACTCGCCAAACACATCAACATACCGCACCTTCCTTGGCGACGTTACCTCATCATCACTTCTGACCGTTTCTTCCTCTGGCGCCACGTAAACTTTGTCCTTCACATTGTCATTGATTGGTGAATCACTCCCACCTTGGATTTTGTACCGTGGCGCAACATGTCTCTACTGACCAGGTCACTGATAACAGGTGAGTTGCCGAGACAATGGGTTGCGGGGGGGGGGGGAGGTCACGCGGGGTAAAGGCGGATTCACACGGATGCTATGCGAGCTATGCTATGGACGCACGCTACCAATGCTTGCTATTTGACTGTTTACACTGGAAGCCATGCTGGCTAGCTACATCGCAGATGTTACGAGTGATCCTGGTCACGGTCAGTTGTTTTTGACAGTTGGGTTGCTGCAGCTATGGAGGAGAGTATGAAGTGGTTCCGTGAGGAGGAGGAGGAGGAGCTATTATTGCTTACTTCAGCCCTTTCTATAAAAAGGAAAAGGAAATGGGTACACGAGACTAATGTGAAAAGACAAAAGTTTGGGAATTCCATCATCTACTTCAAGAACTTTCAGGTCATGAAGAAAAATTTAAACAGTATTCATATGCCAGAGAGAGAGAGAGAGAGAGAGAGAGAGAGCATACATATAGGAGAATCTAGTTAGCTGATAGAATCATTTCCATTACTTTGTATTTAGTTTCGTATATGGAATGTGCCAGAAAATGTAGCTTATGTTATATAACATAACTTATTATATGTGTTACATCATGTATATGCCACATGATATGTATTTTGTCAGTAAATAACTTACCATCCATGTCAACGGCTTTTGCAATCTCCTGCCAACAGCAGTTCATCTTTACCACATCCTGATAATCTTCAGAAGTCATGTCTTATAAGCATGGATATTTCCATACTTCTTCAATAAGTTGCTCCATTGCATCCTGCAGCAGCCGTCTGTCCGTACTGTACTCGTCCGAGGGGCAGGTAGACTGCGTGGCATGAGACTCGTGGGGAGCTGGGCTGGTGTCGGCACGGCAACTAGTGCGCATGCGCGATGGAAGCTATGGCAAGGAAAATCACTGGAGGAATGAATGAATGAATGAATAAATGAAAATGTGACATGGCGGCGCAACAGCAGAGGTCATATGCTGCCGAACACAAACATTAAAAGGAAGTCAAAAAATAAATGAATAAATAAATAAATAAAATGATGCATAAAACAAAACGACAAAATCAAAGAAACAACGAAAACTAAAACGTGGTGGAAAGATTGATGTTAAACGAGAACAGTATAAAACACAAACTAAAATATGGTAAAATCATACAGTTTGTGGAGAAGGCCGGAACTTAACACAAAGGAGAAGGTGCCTCCTCCCATAGCACAAGCCTCTTCCCCAAGTACTGAAGAGAGAAGATAAGGTCCGTTGTGAGCTCGGCACCCGGAAAGGTACTGCCGACGAAGGTCCTCAAGACTTGGGCATTCCAAAAGAAGATGCTGCACAGTCAAAGGAACCAGACAGTCATCACAATAGGGAGGGGGTGCCTTCTCCATTAAAAAACATGAGTCAGCCTAGTGTGGCCAATCCGGAGACGGGCCAAAGCTGTTTCCCACTGTCAGGATAGTCCCACATACCCCCCAT
>NW_027642414.1:5000-33058 GCF_032717465.1 Coenobita brevimanus | reverse complement strand
AAGAATATATCTTCCGTATTTTATATATAATGTTTCGAAATTAACATTTATATCATCAGCCACCTGTTTTTCCTTCATAATATGTAAGAACGACGTCGAACTAAGTTTCTTGAAAAGATCCAGGAATGTAAGTATTTTCTGTGGGGTTAAGAAAATTAAGGAGAAAAGTGTTGTGGGTGTTGGCGGAGCATTGTGGAGGAGATGGGCAGGCACACGCATGACTGCACACACACACACACACACACACACACACACACACACACACACACACACACACACACACACACACACACACACACACACACACACACACACACAATACTCTCTAATGGAACTTGCTGGTGGGAAAATGCGTGTATGTAACTGGTGGTGTGAGAGGTTGCCATGGTAACACACAGGCACCTCCCGCCAGTCAACCAATTACTTCCTTAGCTTATTTATTTTTGGATATTTTTTTTCTCTGGCCTATCAACCATTGGGGCCGAAGCCCCTGGTTATTAAGGCCGGATATATGTATGCATATACATTTAAAATATATATATATATATACACACACACACACACTTACACTTTCATGCAAACGTACATATATATATAATAATTTTAATTTTATTTGTTTTTTTTATTTTTTAAATTTTTTTATTTATTATATTTTTTATACCTTGTAGAGAAAGATAAACTAATCTAAAGACTATAAAATTAATCACCTAACAGACAAATCGCTAACCTATACTAAATCTTACAGAGACAAATAACTAGACCTACACTAATGGTAAAAATACCTCGACTAACAAGAACACTATCGACTGTAGCAGATATGTAATGCCTTTCTACATGACATACCTGCACTCATCACCTGGTGACTGTCAGTCGAGGCACAACCTATTATAGGGGATATCAATATATGAAAGTGAACCAGACGAGTCAGGAACATTTCCATATCCGTCAGCTGTCGTCCCTAATTAGAATAACTTAGGCAAGATAGTATAATGTACGACATAATTTGTACAAAAAAGTGAAGAACCTCGCCCAGCAGACCACCATCGACTGCAAGTGCCCAATACCTTCCTATATTGCATAATTTGTACTCACTGTGCTGGTGACTGTCAGGCGAGGAACTTGGCTTAATGACAGGGGATATCTATATTAGAAATAGATCGGTGGGAGGAGGAACTATTTAAAATATGTCAACTGTCACCCCTAATTAATATTACAATATATACATATTTACCGTTCATAAAAAAACCATAACCACACAGTAAAAAAGTCACATCACTCTGATCAGTCCGGTCTCTCTCAAGAAAGCCATCAATTTATCAGTCATAACAATGTCCCCATCACTCAGGATGGTGGAAAGGGTGAAGGGGACGTCTGCTGCACCGAAGTAATTTATGCGGCGAAGCACGTCTACGAATAAATCGCCGACAGCGCAGGATGATATGACTGATAGATAACACCGCATCACAGATGTCACAGTGCGGTGGGAAGTACGTCTTTCCATATATGGTTTTATATTGTTAAAACGGTGGGCATTATGCCGTAACCGTGCCAACACTTTTTTCTTCCAGGTGACTGGGGCGGTTGGCGGTGTCCCAGTCGCCTAGGTGGCCGGTTTACAGGTTGGAATATTTAGTCTGGTCCACTGACCTCGCTACAGAAGATTTACTGATTTCTTTCAGAGAAAGAGACGTGACTGTAGATCACGAGGAACGTCCCAAGTCTCCTCGAGCTCAACAGCCGACTTTGCAAGTAAGTCAGCCTGCTCATTACCGTAGATACGACAATGACCAGGCACCCAGATCAGTGTGAATGACTTGTTGCATGAATGCAACTTATTAACGATGCGGCTCCTGGATCTCGTGGAGAGTCCGTAGTACAAGATGCAATTGCCTGAAGGGTTGATTTTGACCAGAAAATATGACAAATGAGTCATGTCAGGAATTGAGTGCATAGTTCATGGCTTTGTCAATAGCAAAAAGTTCTGAGGTAAACAGAGATGTATGAGTCGGCAACCGATACCTGAGGGCACATTCAGTCGACCACACACTTGCACCCACACATTCACTCGACTTGGAGCTGTCGGTGTACGAATTGACGGGACCCCAAGCGACGAACGATGATGTTATGAAACAAGTGGTGGACCTCTGCCTCCGGCGCCTTGGCCTTTGGTGCTGTCGATGGTTAGCTTCGCCGGTGAGGTTGTCTCCGATCCAGGCTCACTTGGTGTCGGGGCAGTTGCGGGGGAGAAGAGGTACAGGTCAGCGGTGGTTGGGTGACCCTCTTGATCATTAGCCAGCCCCTGTTGTCCCTTCCTGGGGTGGTGGGGTGGTGGTGGCCCGGTGGTGGGGTGGGGGTGGCGGTGTGGTTGGTCCTGCGGCGGGTATTTTATATATATTAATATCTTGAGACTCGGTGGCAGATATAAATAAAAGGCGCATCTTACGTAGAGGTTAATGGATGATGATGCTATAAGCGATCATTTTCGACAGGTTTTACTCTAGATAATTAAAATCGTCTGACAGTAATATGAACAGAGGCAAAGAGACGTTCTCAGAGTGAAGTGGTTAATGTATAGATAATGATAATGTTTAAGTATATAACACATAAGTGAAAAGAGTATAGTTAAAATGAAATATACAGTAAAGCAAATGTTACTGAGCATGGATTGAAATGAGTCTTCTGTCTTGAACTGGAACTCTGTGAACTCCCAGAAGCTCCGGAATCCCATCAGTCACCCCCTCTAACCGAGAAAGGGGGAGGACGCAGGTGCTGTGTGTATATTAACTCGGTGATAGAATTATAGTGAGTAAATAGTTTCCCCGTCTTCTTGAGGTAAAGAAGGGTGAAAGCGAGGATACTGTTCATTCGTTCTTTGATAGCTACGAGTTCTCCCGCTGCGCCAAATCGTCTGTATTAATACGAAAAAGTGAAGATGCGCTGTGGTGTTGATGTGGATGCGCTGGAGGGTTTTGGGAGAGTGTAACGGAGATGGTTTGGCCATGTGGAATGAAGATTGAGAGATTACCTATAGTTCTTCCACCTTAATCCTGGCCCAGGTTTTCGTCCCTTTGTAGCTTATTTCATGTAGCTCAGTGGCAGGAAAATATAATACAGTACTACGGTTCTGGCCGTACGTTCTTACCATGATGCTTGTTATTTATTTATTTATTTTACGCGTCATATTCTGGTATTCGTATTGCTGCAGCCTTCTCGAACTGAAGACAGAGACAGTAATATTAGGGACAAGTTAGAGTGAAAGGAGTATAAGAGAGTGTATGTGAGTTAGGTGGAGAGACGAGTAGTGGGAGACTGAGAATAATGAGGTGGAGGGATGCGTGTGGAGAGATATATGAACGATGCTGGTGCAGTTGAAGGAGAGGCAGCCTGATGATGCATGACAGGGTAACATGGAGGCAGTTTGTTTGTGGTCACCCCTCCAGAGATTAGTTTTAGGGATATAAGAAAGAGCACCGAGATATAAATACATCCATAGTAGAGAGTTGATTGATTTTTTCTTTTCTGTTGCTCTGTAAGGTCTTCTCTCAGCTTGAGACCCTGGAGGTTTTGCTTGAATATATATCTTTATTAATCTATGCTACGTTCAGTGTAGGGTCGGACCTTACAGTCGGAGGGAGAGTGATAGTTGAATTAACTCCCATGCTGACGAGGTGCCAGTGGGAGATGGGTGTCCGTAGGGGGGATGATGTAGATGAAAGCAGAGAAATATGAGGGAGAGTGAAAGGCAGAATTAACTACCAGCATGCTGGCAAAGTACATCTGGGAATGGGATGGGTGTGTAGGGAGTGTGATGTTTGTGAAAGTGGAAATATTGTAAAGTATTGGTTATGTTTATGTGTCAGAGTGTGTGTATGTCATTGGTAGAAGTAATATGGTGTGAATATATGTAAGTATATATTATCTTTATTGATAGACAGTGGGTGATTCTGTACTTAGGAAATAAGAGGCTTTACGAAATGTTATACATATACATATTTAGACACCACGTTATGGAGATGGTTTGTGTAATATCCTACAGAGACACACAACCACACCTCCATACACAGGCACACCTTCATACACACACACACACACACACACACACACACACAGCCTCTTCCCTTCAGTAGAGCTTCACCCATCTTAGGAGAAATCTCTAGACGCTGGCAGGAGTAGAGGAGACTGTTGACAACCCAGTTACCTGCATAGTTCACACCTGAGCCAATTATAATCATCAGGTTGTACCAGTTAAATAATAATAATAATAATAATAATAATAATAATAATAATAACAATGATAATAATAACAATGATAATAAAAATTCATGATGTTGAATAAATAAAGAATTTTCACATAAAACCACCACTGATATTATGCACCTGTATTGATGTAAGGATTTACCCAGGCTGGATATCTTTTAATTAGGAACTCAAAATGTGGCATGCAGGCTAATAAATCTGATCCCTGCTAGTCTTACATTAGTGACCGTCAAAAACTGAGGTCTTTAATTCTCCTTTGGTCTCATAGTTTTAAGATTAAGGACTAAATTAAGACGAAGTGTTGAAGGAGTCTGTATTATTTGTGGGTATTTTTTTATAAAGGAAAAATGAACCTGTTGCCATTTTTTTTCTGGATAATTTCTATGACAGCTTTCCCTCATTTATTTATACAGTTTTCTTATCTTTTTTTATTTTCATTACCATTTTCCTGATGTTCTCTACGTGTTCTTCTACGCCAAATTCTTAACAGCAAGTGCTAGCAATACAATATGCATTATAACACCATTTCATTTTTCAGAGAGAAGGAACCAAAGGCTGAACAATTAACGCAAGATAGTCAAACAAGCAAGCCAGCGTCAAGACCATGCTGTACCTGGACACACAGCGTTAGAAAAATGGAGGTCGAAGGCAGGGGAGATGCAATACCATGTAAGAATGTTTAAGAGATAGAATTTTGGCAATGCAGGTGAGTGATTACAAGACACGTAGTATTTTTCCACATCATTTCATCAACTTCCCCCACCTCTCTCTCTCTCTCTCTCTCTCCCCCCCACGCACACACACACACACACACACACACACACACACACACACACACACACACACACACACACACACACACACACACACACACACACACACACACACATACATTACATTAACCCTTCCACTACAGTGAGAAGATGGAAGGAGCACTTTGAGGATTGGAGTTGGGAATGCAGAGGGTGACAACAGTGCGAGTATAAGTGGTTGGGGAATGGCTGGGAGAAGGAGAGATGAGAGGAGGGAGGAAGAGATCAGTAGAGGGTAGGAAGTAGTGGGAAGCAATGAAGAAGATCAAGATGGGAAAGGCCCCAGGGATTGATGAAGTGTGTGGGTGAAATGCTGAGGTATGGGGGTGAGATTGTTGTGGAATGGATATGCAAGTTGTGTAGATTGGCTTGGGAAGAGGGAAGGGTTCCAGAGGACTGGAAATCAGGGGGAACATAATTGTTCCTTTATACAAAGGAAAAGGGGAGAGAGGAAGCATGTGGTAACCATAGGGATATTTGTCTTCTTAGTGTGACTGGTAAAATATATGGAGCAGAGAATTCCTGCTGATAGGGTTAGGCATATGACAGAGGAGCTAGTTGGAGAAGAACACAGGGGGATTTAGGAAGGGGAAAGGACAGATCTGATAAATTGTTCTAAGATGGTTTAGTGTGAGAAGTATCTAGAGAAGGGAAAGAAAGTGTATGCTGCCTTCATGGACATGGAGATAGCTTATGACAGAACAGATAGGCAAGGTATGTGGAAGGTATTAAGAATATAAGGGAGTGGATGGGAAATTGTTGAATGCTGTGGAAGAGTATGAATGAAGGAGGTAGGGCGCAGCAAAGTGCGAGTGGATGGTGAGCTGAGTGAGTTCTTTGATCTCAATGTGGGACTCAAACAGGGTTGTGTGATGTCTCCATGGCTGTTTGACTGACAGGAGATGGATTGCAGGTCATGAATGAGGTGCAGGGTAGGGCAGTGGACAAGGGGTGGCTCTGATGAATGAGGGTGAGACTTGGTAGATTCCGGTGTTGCACAAGTATTATGATGATATAATATGGTTGAGTGAAGATGAATGGGAGTTGCAAGGTTTCAGAATGAATTTGGGACAGTGTGTAGGAGGAGGACGCTTGAAAGTTAATGTAAACAAAAGTAAAGTTATGGTGTTTGAGAGGAATGAAGTCACAATATGTACAGTGAGGTTGGATGGTGAGGATATGGAGAATGTGAGTGCATTCATGTACTTGGGTAGTGTGGGATGAGTAAGGATGGAACTTTGGGGGATGAAGTGCGTGAAACGGCACAGCAGGGAAGGAAGGTTGTTGGTTCACTGGTGCTAGTGATGAGAAATAGGGAGGTGAGTATGGAAGTTAAGAAGTCACTGCATGATAGTACTGTGATCCCTATCCTGACGTATGGAAGCGAGGCGTGGACCCTAAAAGAGGGGAATAAGTCAAGAGTGAGAGCAGTGGAAATGAGTTACTTTGAGAGGAGCATGTTGAGTGACATGGAGGGACAGGTTGACGAACGAAGAAGTGAAGGGAACGTTGTGGGGTGGATGTGGATGTGGTTGAGAAGATTAGGAGAAATACACTGAGGTGATTTGGACATATGGAGAGAATTAGAACGAAAGACTGCCTAGGAGGGTAAGGTAGGTGAAGTGGAGGGAGGGAGAGGGAGGGTAGACCGGAGGATGAGGTGGAGGGATGGAGCGAGAGGTATATGAGGGAGGGGGTGAGTTGGGTGTAGAGACAGTGAAATGGTGGGTGACAGAGCGACTTGGAGGCGTTTTTGTCTGCGGCCACTCTTTGTGGGATTAGGGCGTCAGGCTATAGATAGATAGATAGATCTATCAGTGGACAAATCACTAATTATATGGTGTCACGGCAGGGTCAGGCTCCATATTACCTCACCCTTACCAGCTTACTTCGGCATTTGTCAGGTTAATATACATAATACATTCACTGTTATGTCCATCCATCTCTCTCATTCTCCTCATCTCACCTTGTTTACTCCCCTCTCATCATCATCATCATCATCATCATCATCATCAGTCATCATATTTCCCAGTTCTGTATTATATAATCTTTTTTTTTTTTTTTTTTTACAAACTACATAAATGTAAGATGTGTTGTACTTCATGAATATAGGATATGGCTAGAAGTGATAGGCCAGCTAGTTAAAGTAATGGTGTGTGTGTGTGTGTGTGTGTGTGTGTGTGTGTGTGTGTGAGTGTGTGTAATTCACCGAGTTGGTCAGGATCACTTGATGGTCGTGATCGTCAGCTTTTACCCTCCCGGAAGGGAGCTGAGAGCTCATATAGCCTGATCTAAGTGCAGAAAAAGTTGTGACCACACACGCACACACCAGTCCCCTTGGCTCAAGGGGGACAGTTATCACCCACTTCGTCAGTGAAACTTTCCGCAACGTGTGTGTGTGTGTGTGTGTGTGTGTGTGTGTGTGTGTGTGTGTGTGTGTGTGTGTGTGTGTGTGTGTATAGTTTAACCCATTAGCTGTGGTGGCTTCTCTTCAGTTAACATAATATCGCTTAATGTATGCTGAAGTATATATACATATATATTTATTTTCAGGTCACATCGTTCATCTAGCACGTCATATACTGTTCAGTTCTGCCGAGTTGCTCTTAGCTGAACGTATCGATGTAACGTTAGCCAAAACAAAATACCTGTCTTTGTAACTAATTCGCATCTTACAGTTTCGATATCTATTCCCATTGTTCGTACATCACGATACTTTAGGCAGATAAGAAAATAATCTACCGAAATAGAAAACGCTAGTTACATGGATAACTGATATATTTTTCGTTCCTGGATTCAGGGCACATTTTACTCCCTCTCCTCTATTCTGTCCTACTTTAGCCTAAACCAACCCATCCTAACCTACTTTTCTCTCGCCCTACACTACCCTACCCCAGCCTACCCTGCCCTAGCGTTCCCTACCCTATCCTACCGCTGAGGTCTTCCTGTAGGGATACTCGTTCCTTTGCTTCTTGCCAGGCTTAGGGAGGTGGAGGAGATTAAGGTGTTGGACATCCGTTCTGGGGCGGGAGAGACGATAACATTCCTTTGTCTTGTTGTAAACTTTGGTCTACCCTTTTTCCTCTCTGTCATGACACCTCTCCGGGAGTCGATAATCTTCGAAGGCAGTGCTGAGGTACCTGGATGATGAAGCAGTGTCCTTCCTCCCTGAGTCTTTATAAATAGAATTTGGAGAGACTCGTCCACTCCTGCTTCTTGGCGGGGGCTGTTGTCCTACCGTTTCACAAGCCAGGTATTGTAGGTCACCATCTTGGTTTGCGTGGTAGGTTGCCTTCACTGATTATGGAATTTTTCCGTATTGGTGCCACCTTGTTTCCCTCATATCCTCAAGAGGAGGGAGTGCCTCAAACTAGTGTCCTTAGTGTCACCGTCTTTGCTAAAGTTCAGGAAGATTTTGTTGGCTCTGTTCCGGAGTGGAGGTTCTGCCTCGCTGTATCCTCGCTTATCCAACTGCCGTTTGGGTACAGGGTGAAGGCTGCCATGGGGGATGTGGATGTTCCAACCTTTCTTGTTTGTCCTGTGCGTGTACCAAGGATGGTTTCCTGGCTCCTCTCAGGGGTGCAACCGCGTAAGCTTACTTTCCTGGGAGAGAGGGGCTCTTCTTTCCCTCACAGGCGGTTCTTTGCTATTTTTTTAGGAACATGCTTCCTCTCACAGTGTCTCGATTCTCGTATGTACTGATGGATTGAAATCCTGTGAGGGGACAGGCTTGGGTGTTATATTTCCCGATTTCATTCGTGGTAGGAGTCTTCCTCCATCGTATCTACTTTTATCGCAGAACTTACTGCTATTTTACCTGCAGTCAAATTGATATTTAGCTTCCCTCCTGTTTGTTATATAGTTTTCTAGCGACTCTGCTGATCTCCATTTTGTGTTTTCCCGTCCAATCCTCTTTTGTTGTCTACAGTGTTTTAGAACGGCCGCCATAGGGACTGCTTTGTAGTTTTGTACCATTGTGGGCAATGAGCATGCTGGACGCTCTGGCAAAGGCTGCTGCCTCTCGCCCATCCTCACCTCTCTCCTGCCTCGCTCAGTGATATTCATCTAACCACTCACTGTTTGCTCTCACTGGCAGAGTAGGTGGGATGCGGTGGGGGCCAACAAAATGTGTGATATTTGTGGGTAAACGTGCCCCTTCACTTGCCGAGGTCTGGAATGCAGGTGGGAGACGGCTTTATGCTGGCTCCGAATGGGCCATTCCTGGTTCTCTCATTGATTTTTAATGGAGGACTCTCCCCCTACTTTCTGTGTGGAATGCTTCGTCCCCCTGACTCTTCGGCTTTTGCTGATGGTGTTCACTGGTTAGGGAATTGTGCCAATGTTACCTCTCTGAGCACTGGGCAGGAGAGGGATTGTAGTCTTCTGTTGGTCCTTGGAGAGTATGCTTGTTGTGGTGGAGGGGAAACCTTTCCTTGGTGTAGGCAGTTGCACTACCGTGTAAAATTTAGTATACAGTGGTTTTAGTGTTCTTAGTGTTTTAGTGTTTTTCTTGTTTTAATTATGAATTGTATTGTATGTGTGTGTGTGTGTGTGTGTGTGTGTGTGTGTGTGTGTGTGTGTGTGTGTATGTGTGTGTATGTGTGTGTATGTGTGTGTGTGTGTGTGTGTGTGTGTGTGTGTGTGTGTGTGTGTGTGTGTGTGTGTGTATTTTATCTTTTCGAGTGCTTTTATTCTCGTTGTCGTCCGGCGGCATATGACCCTGGTTGTTGTATCGCCAGAATTTTATTGTATATACTTCCTTATTCAGTTCAATTTACCCTACCCTACTCTTCTCACCCCCTACACTAGCCTGCCTCAGCTTACCCTACTCCTACCCTGCCATTGCCGACCCAACTCTACCCTACTTTAACCTACCCTTCCCTGTACAGCCCTTTCAACACTACATTACTTTTCCTGTTTTCTTCTCTCTACCTTCTGATGATTTTCTTCAATTCTACAGTAAAGAGAAATTTCTGAACTGGAAGGATTAAATACTGCCATCATCAACCCCATCTCTATCAGGGGATTCTCCTAAGCTGAATAAAATCACGCAATCAGCTAGGACAATGTAACAAGTTGTTCTCGGCTCGAAAGATTAAATGATCTTGTCCCGTCATCCTAAGAGGGTTTTCTCAAGCTGTAGGATATCGTCAGAAGCTAGCAAAGAGTAACAGTGACATCCGCAAACCGAGAGCTCTGCGTCCAGCGCTCCGCGGTTCAAGTCCCAGAGGTGGACAGGATATTTTCGACGTGTAGACGTTACCAGGGCGTAGCTTGGTGGCCTACCCTTTAATATTCTGGACTAATGGTGGTCTAGCCTCGTGCCCCTGCGCTCCACCACAGGTAAAAAAAAAAAAAAGGAAAGCCAAGGGTCATAGCGGAATGAACTAAAAGGACTGAATCTAAAGCGGAGAAGAACAAAAATCGTAGAGAAGATCGCCCCAAATTTGATAGAGACGGTGTAGTATAACTGAGTGAAATAGGCGTTGGATATGACGGAACTAGAAGCGGCAGTTATACCCACCTCTCTTCTGTACTCCTACACTACCTCTGATTCAGCTCTACCCTACCCTAATGAAGCCAGCCACTACCACCTACCCTACCCAGCCCTACCCTACCCAGTCCACTCATCACCACCCAGCCCTATCTTACTCCTGCCATAACCTATCCACACCCTCCCAAACGCAACTCGGACCCATCCCTTACCCCATACTTGCCAAAACCAACCCAACCTTACCCCACCCTGCTCAAGACCGACACAATCCTACCCCACACCCTGCCAAAACCAACCCAGTCCTCGCACTCCACCCTGCTAAACCCGACCAATCCTTTCCCACCCCTGCCAAAATCCGACCCGCAATCTTACCCCACCCTAAGCCAAAACCGACTCCTATCCTGCTTCACCCGGCCAAAACCGACCCAATCCTACCCTACCCTGCCATAACCGACCCATCCCTATGCCCCTACTCTGCCAAACCAACCCAATTCTACTCCCACCTTGCCAAATGCGACCCAATCCTTGCCCCACCGGGCCAAAACCGAACCCCACACCTACCCTACCACCTATCCAAACCGACCCACAATCCTACCTCACCCTTCCAAAACCGGGACCCAATCCTACCCCACTCCTGCCAAAACCAATCCAATCCTACCCCACTCTACCAAAACCGAGCAAACCCTACCCCACCCTACCAAAACCAACTCAATTCTACTCCACTCTGCCAAAATCTGACCTAATCATACCCCACCCTGCCAAAACCAACCGAAACCTAACCAATACTCTGCCAAAACCGATCCAACCCTTCCCCACCCTTAGACAAAAAACCGACCCATACTTATCCCACTCCAGCCAAAACTGAGCCATTCCTATATCCCACCCTGCACACTCTGACCCAATCCTACCCCACCCTGCCAAAACCGACCCATAACTACCCCACCCCTCCAAAACCGACCCAATCTTACCCCCACCCTGCCAAAACCGACCCGATCTTACTCCTACCCCGCCATATCCGACCCAAACCCTACCCATCCTGCCAAGACCGACCCATCTCTACCCCACCCTGCCAAAACCGACCAAATCCTACCCCCCACCTGCCAAAACCGACCCGAACTTACCCAACCCTGCCATATCCGAGCCCCATCCTTCCAAAACCGACACGATCTTACCCCACCTTACCAAGACAAACCCATTCCTACCCCACCCTGCACAAGACCGGCCCGTCCCTACCCCACCCTGCCATTTCCGACCCGTTCCTTCCCCAGCCTGCCAAGACCGACCCATCCCTACCCCATCCTGCCATAACCGACCCAATCCCATCACCCCACTCCTGTAAAAACCATCTAAGTCCTACCCCACCCTGCCAAAACTATCCCGGTCCTACCCTCACCCTGCCAAAACCGGGACCCAACCCTACCCCACCTATGGCATAACCGACCCAACCCTACCCGCCCTGGCATTAACCGACCCAACCCAACCCCACCCAGGCATAAACGACCCAACCCCTACCCCTGCCCTAACCAAACCAATCTTTTCTAACTCATTTTCCACTCTAACACTTTCTTCAGTTTTCTTCGTTCTTTCTCCAGACGATTTTCTTCAGCTCTGGAGAGGAATTTTGAATTTGAGGGGTTAGATACAGCCAGCATCAACCCCTTCTCTGTCAGGGGATCTCCTAAGTTGAATAAAATCGTGCGGTCAGCTAGGACAAAGTAAATAAATCGTTCTTGGTCTGAAGGGTTACATGATTCTGTCCCGTCATCCTAAGAGGGTTTTCTGAAGCTGTAGGATATCGTCAGGAAGCTAACAAAGAAGTAAAAGTGACATCCAAGCAGACCGGGGAGCTCTGCGTCCAGCGCTCCGCGGTTCAAGTCCCAGAGGTGGACAGATATTTTGACGTGTAGACGTTACCAGGGCGTAGTTTGGTGGCCTACCCTTAAATAATCTGGACTCAATGGTGGTCTAGCCTCGTGCTTCCCTGCGCTCCACCACATAAAGAAAAAAAATAAAAAGGAAAGACAAGGGTCATGAATGAACTAAAGGACTGAACTAAGCGGGGAAGAACAATAATCGGAGAGAAGATCTCCCCATATCTGATGAGACAGTGTAGTATAACTGAGTGAAATAGGCGTTGGATATGACGGAACTATTATGATTTGTAATTATAATATGGAGTCCTAACACCCTGTCCAAACCGACCCAATCCTACCTCACCCTGCAAAAACCGACCCAATCCCTACCCCACTCCTGCCAAAACCGACCCAATCAAACCCCCACTCTGCCAAAACCGACCAAATCCTAACCGCACGCTGCCAAAACCTATCCTATACTGTCATAACCGACACAATCCTACCTCACCCTGACAAAACTGACCCAGTCCTACCCTACCCTGCCAAAACCGACCCAACTCTGCCAAAACCGATCCAACCCTACCCCACCATGCCAAAACCGACCCAATCCTACCCCACCCTGCCCAAAAAAACTCAATCCTACCCCACCCGGCCAAAACCGACCCCACCGCTACCCCACCCGGCCAAAACCGAACCAGTTCCTACCACACCCTGCCAAAACCGACCCAGTCCTACCCCCACCCTGCCAAAACCGGCCCAATCATACTCCGCTCCTGCCAAAAACTAACCCCGACACCTTACCCCACCCGGCCATAACCGACCCAACGCTACCCCACCCCTGCCACGACCGTCCCATCCCTACCCTACCTTAACCAAATCCAGTCTTATCTAACTCATTGGTCCACATTAACACTTTTTTCCATATTCATCTTTCTTCCTCCAGACGACGGTTTGCTTCAACTCTGGAGAGAGAAATTTCGTACTGGAGGGGTTAGATACAGTCACCATCAACCCCGTCACTACGAGGGGATCCTCCTAAACTGAATAAAATCGTCCGGATACCTAGAGACAAAGTAACTAAGTCATTCTCTGTCTGGCTGAAGGGGTTATTGTGTCTGTCCCATCATCCCGAGAGGGTTTCTTTAAGCTCCAGGAAATCGTCTAAAGGTCAGCACTTGTTCTAGGCGCCACAGATCGAGTCCCGGAGGTGAGACAAAGGTTTTATATCATATAGACGTTTTGATATTTTATATTTTGCAAACTTTCAGTGAGGCATTTACTCAGCTTTAGGAGTCTTATGGATAGAAGCTCAATCAAACGTATCGAACCTCCCATGTTAGAAAAAATAGCTTACAGAAATGCGTCCTCGTACTGAAGGGGAGGAATGGACAGATCGAGTGGACTTTCAAGATATTGAATTATGTATATGACTGATTTTGTTGTTATTCCTATTATTATTATTATTATTATTATTTCAGGCAAATGTCCCAGGCTTCTAGACTGGCTGACTAGCGAATATTATTAAGTCTCCCGTGGCACCGTGCTCCTTCCACTCAAGAGCCTGCACTTCACGCATTCCACGCACAAGATGGCGCCACCGCTGCATTCCTTGCGGAAGACGAGAGGTCAAAGAGGACGACACTTGCTTTTTTGTTTTTTTGTTTGTTTACTGTAATTGCTTAAAGTTGTGATCCTCCAACTTAGAAATCTTGCTCGAAGTTGTAACTATAGGATAACTAGAATACGATGCTAGTCACGAAGAAGGGCTATGAAAAGATACAGAAGCTCGTAGTATTTTTTTCTTTTAACTAAGATAAATGAAATAAGCTGCAAAAATACGAAAATACGAGCTTACTTAATGTAAATGAATTATAAGTACGTTCAAGATGGAGGGAAGGCATTTTTTTGTATTTTGTTTTGGCATGATGTTATAGTGTCTCCTCCAGGGATCCCTCAGGGATCCTCTCTCGGCCTGAACCAAATTGTCTGGCGTCAGCTGGAACATGATGCTAGAGTTATGTCGGTCGTGAGGGAAGGGTTAATGGTGACGAGTAGTATTGACACTGTCAGGCTCCTATGACCCACTTAGTTGAAGGAAATCGTCTGGCGTCAGCTGAAATAGAGTACTAGAGTTTGTCCCGAGCACATCACTCAGGGGGTTAAGATTCTTAACCCTCTGGTGCTTGGGACAACTCTAGTATTCCATTCCAGCTGACAGACGATTTTGTTCGGCTGAGTGAGTCATAGAAAGCCTGACAGTTACTACAGTCACCGTTACCCCACATGACCGGCATAACTCTGGTATATCATGTTCCAGCTGACGCCAGACAATTTGGATTTCAGCCGAAGTGGAGGTCTGGGGCCTGGGGGGCACTAAATGAAAATATCCAAAAAATATAAAAGGGGGGGGCTATATCAATTTTGCCACAGGAGGTATTACCAAAATTGGACTTTTTAATACAATTTTGCCACAGGAGGTATTACCAAAATTGGACTTTTTAATAAAACCCCTATTTTGCCACAGGAGGTATACCAAAATTGGACTTTTTAATAAAACCCCTATTTTGCCACAGGAGGTATACCAAAATTGGACTTTTTAATAAAACCCCTATTTTGCCACAGGAGGTATACCAAAATTGGACTTTTTAATAAAACCCCCTCCTGTCTCACTCCCTGTGTTTTGTATATACCCCTCTCTGTCTGCCTGTGTCCCACCCTCTGTGTGTGTGGTGTGTCTACTGTGTGAAGGTGTCTTTGTGTGTCTGTATGTAGTAGTGTGTGTCGATGTGTGTAGTAGTGTGTGTGTGTGTGTGTGTCTTGATGTGTGTAGTAGTGTGTGTGTGTGTCGATGTGTGTAGTAGTGTGTGTGTGTGTGTCTTGATGTGTGTAGTAGTGTGTGTAAGTGTCTTAGTGTGTGTGAGCTGAAGTGTAAGTATGGGGCCATGTGGTTTTAAGGAAAGCCTGCTACGCAAACTTCCCTCTGCCACATTTTAAAGAAACCTCTATCACACCGGGATTTGAACCCGGGTCCTCCTGATCAGCAGGCCAGCACCATGCTGACCATGCTACCGCGCCCCCATTAGGATACCGGCTAAAACTTCTACTGTATTTTATTTCTTTACATGTTACAAAAAATGGGAAATTGAACTATCATGCACAGACTAAACTAAATTGTCATATACCTATTAATGTCGCTTTAGGAGGAGATATTTCGAAATTTCCTGAGCTACTTGGAATACCTAAGCCTGCAGTTTAATGCTAATCATGAACAAGTGCTATGGAAAGAATATAGAGCAGTTGCTACTTATATAAAGGGAGAAAGTAAAAACTGCAACTTAGACTGCTATCAAACGGCAGGACTTAAACGATTAACCATATATTACATAAACTTAACACACTGAGTAACACAGAAACTAAACATATGATACAAATTCTTTAATGAAACTTTATAATGAGAGTACAAATGACAAAATATACATTGCACAGGAAGACAGTACAGTACTCATTGGTTATTCCTTCTGTGAGAACTGAGAATGAAAGCCTATCTGTTGTACCGATTTATAAACGGAAGAGATGAATCGCTAAATTTGATCCACAGTAAAAAAATAATAATAATAATAATGAATACATAAAACAATAAAGACAAACTATATAGACTACATGTCCACCCTAAACTGACAAAAACCTGGCATCTCTCCACCTTGGAATGCTGAGCTGTTTCTAGAGATAAAGACTAGATTATCATGCAAATCACAATGAAGATCTATGGGGAGTGATGCAAAACCATAATACTGTCTTATTCTGCCACTTAGATACAGGAACTAAGCAGCAGAAGGACTAAAATTTGTCAAGGTGAGCCAACTACAATGACACAGATGAAGTCTGAGATTATATAATGTGTAATCATGAACTGAATGCATCATTCAGTAAAGATTACAAAAGGAAAAGCTATCAAATCTGAAAGTGTAAGTACTATACAAGATATGATTAACCTTGTACATCCATATTCTGAGATATGCTTCCTATATCATAGCCTACACACAAATTCATCCCCCTCAACAGTAATGGTATATTCCTGCTGTCTCCTGACTTCCAATCAACTTATGAAACCTCTCTCCTAATTACAGTACAGTAATATGTTAATGAAGGCTGCTAGTAATTACCTTCAGTATGATAATTCTTATTTAAAAGTAGCAGCAATGGCTAATGAAGGATGTAAGGTATGCAGTCCTTCCAGTTCAATATACTATATCTCCAATCAGGCTTTATCCAGTGTCTCTCCTACACATGTTAAAGAATGTCATATGGGACTCTAAGTTTGAAAAGTCTCTCCTATGCTGATTAACATAGTTTAAAGGTAACAAGAATGGCTTAATGAAGCCTGTCCCTAACCCCCTTCAGTCCAAAAGCTCTGCTATCAACCTTTAATTACTTTCCTACTGAACAGGTTCCTGAAGGTTGTAATGTGACCCTTCCAGTTTGAAAAGTCTTACCCAAGCTGAATAACAGTCTTAAATTAGCAAGAATAAAGGCTAATCATTGGAGCAGTTTGTGCCCTGTAATCCAAAAAGATGTAGTTATATTTCATTTTACTATCTATTTCTACCACCAGACCATCATATCTAACTTGAGACAGACATATAGTATTGTATTAAAGGGATTAATGGAGGAAGAACAGGACTGAAGAATATTGTATCGGTGCTGTAATAAGAAGGGGTAGGACTTTGGGCTATGTTTGGTGTCCACTGTTTAGTAACTCTGCAAGTGTATTCTGATCATTACTTGTTCGCTTTAACACAAGTCTGCCTAAGGAGTCTTTCGTACTGTACACATGGTGCTAAGAGGGACTCCTTCGTGTGGTGGGACTGATATAATCATGTGGCTTAACTACAGTACAAGATAATACAAAATTATGTCCCTCACTACATCTGTACTGGTAAGGGGTTGGCAATAGCCAACACCTACTTTCGTCATAAGATGATCCACCGGTATACATGGAGAGTAATGAGGAGGATGGATGGTGAACTTGTTGAACGAAAGGCAATGATAGACTACGTGTGTGTGGATGAGCGAATGAGAAGACAAGTGTTGGATGCAAGAGTGTGGAGAGGGTGGGGGAATGGAGTCTCGGACCATCACTTAGTGATGGCCAAGGTAGAGCTGCAAAGAAAGTGGTTGAGGAGACGAAGGGGAATACAGGAGGAAGCAGCTCCTGTGAGAAGAGTGGAGAAACTGCAAGATAGTGAGAAAATGACAGAGTATAAGAGCATAGTGGAAGAAAGATTGTGAAGGTATGGAGCTAGAGCAGATGGAATAGGTGGAAGACGTATGTAAGATATTCACGGAAGAGATAGGCGCAGCGTGTGAGGCGGTTTGTGGAGTGAGGAGGAGATGCAAGGGTGTGCAAGGGACAGCATGGTGGAATTATGAGGTGAAACGAGGCTGTGGAACAAAAGAAGAAGGCATATGGTGAATGGTTGGCGAGTAGAGGTAGGGGGAGAAGATGAGAGAGAGAAGAGAGAGGTATATGTGAGCAGGAGAAGGGAGGTTAAGAGACTGGTGAAGGAGAGTAAGAAGAAAGTGGATGAAGAGTTTGGGAGGAATCTGAGTGTGAAATGGAGCGAGAGTAAGAAATTGTTTTGGAAGGAGTGTAAAGAAGGTAAGGCAGTGTGAAAGGGGAAATAGTAGGGGAGTGAAAGATAGGAATAATAGATTGTTGGTGGAGAAGAGAGAGAAATTGAGGAGATGGAAGGAGCACTTTGAGGATTTGTTGAATGTAGAGAGTGAGAGCAGTGTGAGTATAAGTGGTTGGGGAATGGCTGGGAGAAGAAGAGATGAGAGGAGGGAGGAAGAGATCAGTAGGTCGGAAGTAGAGGAAGCGATGAAGAAGATTAAGCTGGGAAAGGCCCCAGGAATTGATGGAGTGTGTGGTGAAATGCTTAGGTATGGGGGTGAGATTGTTATGGAGTGGATATGGAAGTTGTGTAGATTGGCTTGGGAAGAGGGAAGGGTTCCAGAGGACTGGAAATCAGGTATAATTGTTCCTCTGTACAAAGGAAAAGGGGAGAGAGAAGTATGTGGTAACCATAGGGGTATTTGCCTTCTTAGTGTGACTGGTAAAATATATGGTAGAATAGTCATTGATAGGGTTAGGCATATGACAGAGGAGCTAGTTGGAGAAGAACAAGGGGGATTTAGGAAGGGAAAAGGGTGTGTAGATCAGATATTTGTTCTAAGATGTTTAGTGGAGAAGTATCTAGAGAAGGGAAGGAAAGTGTATGCTGCCTTCGTGGACTTGGAGAAAGCTTATGACAGAATAGATAGGCAAGGTATGTGGAAGGTATTAAGAATATATGGAGTGGAGGGGAAATTGTTCAGTGCTGTGAAGAGTATGTACGAAGGAGCTAGGGCTACGGTGCGAGTGGATGGTGAGCTGAGTGAGTTCTTTGATCTCAATGTGGGACTGAAACAGGGGCGTGTGATGTCTCCATGGCTGTTTAATATATATATGGATGGGGTTGTAAAGGAGATGCAAGGTAGGGCAGTGGATGTGGGGCTGGCCCTAATGAATGAGGGTGAGATTTGGAAGATTCCGGTGTTGCTGTTTGCTGATGATACAGTATTGTTGAGTGAAGATGAATGGGAGTTGCAAGGTTTGGTGAATGAATTTGGGACAGTGTGTAGGAGGAGGAAACTGAAAGTTAATGTAAACAAAAGTAAAGTTATGGTGTTTGAGAGGAATGAAGTCACAGAGTGTGCAGTGAGGTTGGATGGTGAGGATATGGAGAATGTGAGTGCATTCAAGTACTTGGGTAGTGTGATGAGTAAGGATGGAACTTTGGGCGATGAAGTACGTGAAAGGGTACAGCAGGGAAGAAAGGTTGTTGGTACACTGAAAGCCGTGATGAGAAATAGGGAGGTGAGTATGGAAGTTAAGAAGTCACTGCATGATGGTATTGTGATCCCTACCCTGACGTATGGAAGCGAGGCGTGGACCTTGCAAGAGGGGAACAAGTCAAGAGTGAGAGCAGTGGAAATGAGTTACTTGAGAGGAGCATGTGGAGTGACGTGGAGGGACAGGTTGACGAATGAAGAAGTGAAGGAACGTTGTGGGGTAGATGTGGATGTCGTTGAGAAGATTAGGAGAAATACACTGAGGTGGTTTGGACATGTGGAGAGAATGGAGAATGAAAGACTGACTAAGAGGGTGTATGTAGGTGAGGTGGAGGGAGGGAGAGGGAGGGGTAGACCGAGGATGAGGTGGAGGGATGGAGTTGAGAGGTATATGAGGGAGGGGGGGGGTGAGTTGGGTGGAGGGTAGTCAATTGGTGGGTGACAGAGTGACTTGGAGGCGTTTTGTCTGCGGCCACCCTTTGCGGGATTAGGGCGTCGGGCTATAGATAGATAGATAGATAGACCACCCTCTTTTTCCCCCAGACCAGTTTTGGCGCCAGCAGTCCACCAAATTCACATTCAGATAAGCCTACGGTTACTACTGCTGGTTCAGTACAACCTGCCAAATCCGAACATCCAATTTCCAAAATATTTTTTCATGATATAGAGGGGTGTTGATATCATGTCCTCACACATTCAAGGTATAACTGAAGACTGAGTTCTTTTGTGGACATGTTTAAGAGCAGATAATAAGTTACTAATGCAAGTGCTTCAGTTTACTTATTGTTCTCAATTGCCTTGACTACATTATTTGTTTCACAAGTCATTTCTCACAGCTGCCATTATGATTCCACTTTCCAAAATGATCCATTTTCCATAAAGCCTTTGGACCTAGGCATTTTGGATCTGAAAGGTTGTACTGTACACCTACTACTACTGTTCTTCTTAGATGGATACAATAGTTTACATATCTATTATCATTATGGTAGGTGGTGGCGACCATCATCCACTCTCTTGATGTAGTGCTGCCTACTCCTTCCTTAGTCTTTATCATTCTTTTTCTGTGCCTGCCCTCCTCTCTTCCTATTTCTCCCATCTTTCCTGTCACTTCTTATTGCTTTTCTTTCCTTTACATGTGGCTTTACATTGAGTGACAAGCCAAATGGTTTCCTGTAAGCCAGGAAACCATTTACAACGCTGGGTGGTAACCATATAACCAAACCATACGTGCTCCCTACGTGTCAACAAGTGGGTTGGTGAAGGCTTAGTGCCCCTCCCCGTAAAACAAATAACTCAAAGTCAAATGGCCACCCCTTGCGGGATTGTGGCGTCTGGCAATAGATAGATAGATAGATAGATAAAGAATACAGTCTCATCATACTTTTTTCACGGTGTAGGATCCTGTGGCTAGGCTAACCTAGTCCAATACATGTAAGGGTAGATGACCTGTCTACATCCCTTGGTGGTGTTTAAAAAAAAAAAAAAAATCCAATTGCTTCTCGGGGACAAAGCCATGCATGGATGTCATTCTGACTGGGCGCTCTAACCCCTAGATGTCCTTTTCCGGCCGCATGCTCTTACTGGCACCAACCTGTGTCATTGTAGGGTATGGGGTATGATGCATAAAGTGCATGTATGGTAGTGAAGAGCAGATAGTTATAAAAATGTTTGGCAGAGTATGCTGGCCTACCCTCTATGTTAGTGACACTGAAAAATGTCAAGGGGGAGCTCCAGCTCTCCCTATCACCAGCTTTTCCACCTTCCTTGAGAGTACAGTACTGCCCTCACAGGCTGGTACCATACTACAGCCTGCTCCCGATAATAATTATAATAATAATACATTATAATAAAGGACATGGTAATTGGAACTTGGAATGTAAGGGGAGCGAATGATGAGGTGAAAGAGAGAGAGATTGTCCGGGTGCTTGAGGGTGCGAAAGTGGATGTATGTGGAATAACTGAAACAAAATGGAGAGGAGAAAGTGTGAGAGAATGGGAGTATGGATGGGGTATATGTGCAGGAGTAGGTGAGAATGAGAGGGCAAAGGAAGGAGTATATATAGTTGTGAGTAAAAGATGGAAGAGGAGCATAAGACAGTATGGATCAGTTGGGTCAAGGATTGTGTGGGTAAAGTTGAAAGTTGGAATACAAATGTCAGCGACTGTGTGTGTGTATGCACCAACGCAAGATCGTGCTAGAAGAGTGAGAGAAGAGTTCTGGACAAATGTAGAAGTGTGCATGGAAAAGTCTGGAAGGAATGACAGAGTGTTTTTGATTGGTGATATGAATGGTAAAGTTGGGAATGTGAAGGTGGATGGAATAGTTGGTGAGTGGGGTGTGCCTGCTGAGATAGATGAGAATGGGAGTGCGTTAGTGGACATTTGTGCTGGGAGGGGGTTGGTGATAGCCAATACCCTCTTCAGGCATAAAATGATCCACAGGTATACAAGGCGAGTGATGAGAAGGGTGGGTGGTGAACTGAATGAAAGGAAGGCAATGATTGATTATGTGTGTGTGGATGAAAGGATGCGAAGATGTGTAAAGGATGCAAGAGTGTATAGAGGTTGGGGGAGTGGACTTTCTGACCACTACTTGGTGGTGGCTAGAATTAGGATTCAAGTAAGATGGAGGAATAGAAGAAGGGAAAGACGAGAGGAAGGAGTAGTTGCAAGGAGAGTGGAAAGGTTACAAGAGGATGAGAAAAAGGCAGAGTATAAGAGAGAAGTGGAGGAACGATTGGGCAAATATGAATTGGAGCAGATGGGAGACGTGGAAGGTGTGTGTAGGATATTTACAGAAGAAATATGTGCAGCATGTGATGTGGTGTGTGGAAGGAAGAGAAGACGGAGGGGGGTGCAAGGAACGGCGTGGTGGACTGAAGAGGTGAGACAGGCTGTGGCACAAAAGAAGAAAGCATACAATGAATGGATGAGAAATAGGGGCGTGGAAGAAGCTGAGAGGCGGAAGAGGGAGTTATATGTAGAAAGAAAGAAAGAGCTTAAAAGATTAGTAAGAGAGAGTAAGAAGAGAGTGGATGAGGAATTTGGAAGGAATTTGCGTGTAAAGTGGAGGGACTGTAAGAAAATGTTCTGGAAAGAGGTGAAAAGAGTAAGACAGGGTGGAAGTGAAGTTAGCAGGGGAGTGAAAGATAAAAATGGTAGATTACTAGTGGAGAAGGGAGAAAAAGTGAGCAGATGGAGAGAACATGTTAAGGAATTGTTGAACATAGAGGATGGAAGTAATGCGAGTATAAGTGG
This sequence comes from Coenobita brevimanus, assembly GCF_032717465.1. Classification (NCBI taxonomy): domain Eukaryota; kingdom Metazoa; phylum Arthropoda; class Malacostraca; order Decapoda; family Coenobitidae; genus Coenobita; species Coenobita brevimanus. The sequence continues at coordinate 10,490 of NW_027642414.1, read as the reverse complement.
CTGGGAAATGGCTGGGAGGAGGAGGGAGGTGAGAAGACAGGAAGAAATCAGTAGGATAGAAGTTGTGGAAGCAATGGAGAAAGTTAAATCTGGGAAAGCCCCAGGAATTGATGGAGAGTGTGGTGAAATGCTGAAGCATGGGGGAGAGATAGTAGTAGAATGGATGTGGAAGATGTGCAGATTGGCCTGGGAGGAAGGTAGAGTCCCGGAGGATTGGAAGTCAGGTATAATTATTCCCTTGTACAAAGGAAAAGGGGAAAAAGAAGTGTGTGGTAATCAAAGGGGCATTTGTCTTCTTAGTATAATTGGAAAAGTGTATGGTAGGATACTTATTGACAGAATTAGAGAAAGAACAGAGAAATTAGTTGGAGAAGAACAGGGAGGCTTTAGGAAGGGAAGAGGTTGTATAGATCAGATATTCATTCTTAGATCTTGAGTGGAAAAGTTTCTAGAGAAGGGAAAGAAGTTGTATGCGGCTTTCATGGATTTGAAGAAAGCATATGACAGGGTGGATAGACAAGGATTGTGGAAAGTGTTAAGAATATATGGAGTAGATGGGAAGTTGCTGAATGCTGTGAAGAGTATGTACGATGGAGAGAAGGCTGCAGTGCGTGTGGATGGTGAACTAAGTGAATTTTTCCTCTTTGATAGTTGGGTTGAAACAGGGATGTGTCATGTCTCCATGGTTGTTCAATCTGTACATGGATGGGATAATAAAAGAGGTACAAGGTAGGGTAGTGGATGTTGGAGTGGCCCTGGTGAGAGAGGGTAGTGTTTGGAAACTCCCTGTATTGTTGTTTGCAAATGATACTGTGTTGTTGAGTGAAGACGAAGGGGAGCTGCAAGGCTTGGTGGATGAGTTTGGGAGAGTGTGTAAGAAACGGAATCTAAAGGTGAATGTAGGGAAGAGTAAAGTGATGGTCTTTGAGAGAGGTGAAGTCAGTGAATGTACAGCGAGGTTGGATGGTGAGGAATTGGAAAATGTGAGTACGTTTAAGTACTTGGGTAGTGTGATGAGTAAGGATGGAGGTTTGGAGGATGAAGTGCTTGAAAGGGTACAGCAGGGAAGAAAGGTTGCTGGTTCTTTGAAAGCAGTGATAAGAAACAGGGAAGTGAGCATGGAAGTGAAAAAGTTACTACATGACAGTATTGTGATACCAACTCTAACGTATGGAAGTGAAGCTTGTACGTTGTTGGAAGGACACAAGTCAAGAGTGAGAGCAGTGGAAATGAGTTATTTAAGAGGAGCCTGTGGAGTCACATGGAGAGACAGGCTGACGAATGAGGATATAAAGAAGCGTTGTGGTGTGGATGTGGATGTGATAGGAAGCGTTATGAGAACACACTGAGGTGGTTTGGCTATGTGGAGAGGATGGAGGGTGAAAGACTGACGAAGAGAGTGTATGTGAGTGAGGTGGAAGGGGGAAGAGGGAGGGGGAGGCCGAGGATGAGATGGAGGGATGGGGTGGAGAGGTATATGAGAGAAGGGGGGTGTGAGTTGGGAGCAGGGCAGTGAAATGACGGGGGACAGGGCGACTTGGAGGAGATTTGTTTGTGGCCACCCCAAACGGGATTGAGGCGTCTGGCAATAGATAGAGATCTATCTATCTATATACCTAGGCTGCTTCCCCCAAGGAAAGGGAGGTAGAAGATTAAATAACTAAAGCTAACACTGATTTGAACTAATACACATCTGATCCACAGGTCGTGCTGGAGTCTGCTGCCTTGACGCTGCTTCCTTGCCACACTGGTCATACCCTGCTGAAGTTTGGTCTGCCCTGCCGTGAGAAGCCTGACGGTGGTGTGGTGTCTTCCCCTACTCTGAGATGCCTGGTGGTGGTGGTGGTGGTGGTGGTGGTGGTGGTGGTGGTGGTGGTGGCGGCGGAGGCGGCGGCGGCGGCGGAGGCGGCGGCGGCAGGGTGTCGTGTCTTCCCCAGCCGTGAGATGACTTGCTGCTGCTGCTGGTGATCTGCCCTGACCTGCCAAGAGAAGCCTGATGGTGATGGTGTGATCTGCCTTGCAAGTCGGGTCGCTCCCCTCCAGGATGTTCTGTGGACAAATGTTACTTTTGAATGCATATTTTATATTGCTGTCTCTGTTAATGTATTCTATACTGAAGTGTTAATAATGAAAACTTAAATTTTCTGTCTTGTTTCATTACCTTTTAAACTGTGGCTTTGACTTAATATAGGTGATAAGTATATTGCGCTCTCCAGTCTTGTGTGTTCTGGGGACGGCTTTTGTGATGAGCTAAGACATTCTGATCGCTTCACCAAATTACTACTCAGCCTTGTGATCGTGGACATAAAAGATTATACAATACAATGATATACAGCTAAGCATAAATAAGGTTATGGGAATTCTCCACCATGCAATCAGTGGACCTAAATTTAAGCCTATATTATAAACCTAAGCCTGAAGAGGGTTGTGGGAAATAGATAATGATGCAGGGTAGACACTGGTAATGTTCACTGAGCCGTGCCCGCAACACACAAGAACTGGGTGGCGTAATATATGGACCACCTTGTATAATGAGAGGCCGTAAGTGTGTGCTGACCCACAAACTTGCCATCAATGCCCCGTCATAACTATTATTGTGTCTTGTAGGAAGCACAAAGAAAACAGGCCACAGAACACCTCCTTGTCTCTTGTTCCTCCTACACAAACATACACGCCTTTCACTTTAACTTGGCACAGAGTTTTATTTAAAGCATACCAGAATGTCAGGCAGATCAGTAGCAGAAGTAGACAATACTACAGCCCTACATTCTTTCCACAGCACTCATTCGTGACTAACATCATATTCTAGTGATAACTATCGCTACTACTCGGCAAATTGTATGGAAACTATAAGCTATCTGTCTATCCATCTATCTATAGCCAGACGACTTAATCCCGTAAGAGGTGGTCACAAACAAGTCTCCTCTATGCCACCCTGTCCCCTGTCATTCTGCATCACTCCCCCTAATTCACACACACCCTCTCTCATATACATCCCAACTCCATCCTCCACTTATAAGTAATACATTAAAACAACCGTGAATTACTGCCGCACAAGCTGAGCCCTAATCTTACCCAACACAAACACGAAGAAGCTTTAAAGAACAGAAAACAATACCTTGATAGCAGAAGACACTAAGACCACAAGTACTGACAGCCTACACCAAGAAACATAACTAATTTCAGTCAGAGACCAAGTGAATATGAGAGGCACACAGTTCATCACTTCAGCTACAGATCCGTCCCACCCTTGTAACCTTATGTTGCATCATCCTCTCTACAAAGAAACAAAATCGAACAACCGCCCAACACTACACAGATTATCTTAGCAACATATCCCCTCCTCCACCCGACTCTACACTTCCCAGACACATACATAAACTCACAAACACCCCAGTCAGCCAAAACTTTCTATACCAAACACATACATAAACACACAGACACCCCAGCCAGCCAAAACTTTCTATACCAAACACATACATAAACACACAGACACCGCTCGCTGGTGCATTGGTAACGTTCTCGCTTGCCATCTGGTAGACGGGAGTTCGCGCCTCGCTCAGGTTGCGAAAAGTTTCACTGACGAAGTGGGTGGTTACTGTCCCCCTTGAGCAAGGGGACGGGTGTGTGCGTGTGTGAAGGTCACAGCCTTGCCCTTAGATCGGACTATATGAGCTCTCAGCTCCCTTCCGGGAGGGTAAAAGCTGACGATCACAACTATCAAGTGATCCTAACCGACCCGGTGAATTACCCCAGCCAGCCAAAACTTTTTATACCAAACACATACATAAACACACACACACCCCAGCCAGCCAAAACTTTTTATACCAAACACATACATAAACACACACACACCCCAGCCAGCCAAAACTTTCTCTACCAAACATATACATAAACACACAAACACCCAAGCCAGCCAAAACTTTCTATACCAAACACATACATAAACACACAGACACCCCAGCCAGCCAAAACTTTCTATACCAAACACATACATAAACATACAGACACCCCAGCCAGCCAAACAGCATCCTTCATGTGCAACCACCAGCCATACACCCTTCAGACACTACCGAACCCAGAGACACGAGTACACCAACCTTCCCTGCTACAATACTAACACAAAATATAACACACATACAATCCCCTGTGCTCATACTGCAAAGTGGCACCCCCACACCACAGCACACCCACTCACTTCCTGCACCACACCACCACAACACAGACAGTCCTTCAACATAACACTGGGTTCACATCAAGAGGAGCCTAAGATGTAACAAGAACAACAACAACAACTCAGGCCAAGTTAAAGTGAAACGAGTCTAGTTACGAAATGAAAATTATTGCAAGTTATTTTGTAAGCGCGGGTACACGAAGTTACAAGGCCACAGGGAACGAACTGCACACCGAGGGTTATAATACTGTGGCGGCTTAGGGGGCTTTATACCACCTTTTCTTCAGTGATTTATTATTCAAGCGAGCGAGCGTACAGAGCAAGCGAGCGAGAACACTATATGACATGGTATAATAGGGTGGCAGAGAACAGCGCCAAGACTGTGTTGTCTAGGAAACAATTAAAGCCACAACGGATCTATGGACATCATTAGAAACCTAGTAAAAAAAAAAAAAAAAAAAGGGAGTTACTTGAGGGACTTTTCTCAAAATTTGCCGCGCCAGTTCTAATAAAAGGAAAATAAAAGTACCAAACTGAGCACCAGAACCGAGTTATTTTACTTTTTAAAGTTACTGCAGATCTGTTCAGACAGCTGGAAAGATTACGAAGAAGCAATTGGTACTACTTAAGTTAAATAGACTTAGCTTTTAACATCAAGCGAGATGGATGGATGGATGGATGGATGGATGGATGGATGGGTGGATGTGCAATCGTGGATGCTTGGACCGATGGTAGAGTTCCTGCTGTTTCGTCCTTCCACCTGCCGACAAAAATCATCATCAATATCATCATCATCATAATCATCATCATCATCATCATCGTAGTTGCCGTCGTCATTACCACCACCATCATCATCATCATTATTTACACCGTCATTTTCATTATCATTACCATTCTCATCATCATCATCATCATCATCATCATCGTCATCATCATCATCGTCTTCATCATATCATCATCACCTACCTGTTTATCTATATCTGTTTATCTATAGCCAGACGCCTTAATCCCGTAAGGGGTGATCACAAGCAAATCGCCTCCATGATGTACTGTCCTCTACCATTTAGCTCAAGTATCCCACTCATATGTCTCTACTCTTTCCCTCCATCTCATCATCGGTCATCCCATCCCCCTCTACCCTTCCAAGTAACTCATATGCACTCATCTAGTCATTTTCTTATTCGCCATCCTCTCCACATGGCCAAACCATCTCGAAGTATTTCTCTTAACGCTATCAGTCTCATCCACATCAGCATCACAACGCTCCTTCACCTGCCCATTTGTCTGTCTGTCTCTCAATGATACTCCACATGCTC
>NW_027642413.1:0-4995 GCF_032717465.1 Coenobita brevimanus | reverse complement strand
CTTGTGTGTGTGTGTGTGTGTGTGTGTGTGTGTGTGTGTGTGTGTGTGTGTGTGTGTGTGTGTGTGTGTGTGTGTGTGTGTGTGTGTGTGTGTATGGAGACATGGCTGTGTCTAAGCTGGATCTTCATGTCTGTAAGTGCAGTTCTGTATGGGACGGAGAGGCCCAATGCGTTCAGGGATAACTAGATGTATTTAAAGATATGGCTATGTATATAGAAACAGAACTTTGTGTGTCGAGTTAAGGATATGTATGTGTTGATGAATCGATGTTTGTGAAGATGTTATCGTGTATGAATGAGTGAATGTGGGGCTACGTGTGTTGAGGTGGAACAACTTTTGTTAATGTGAGGTTGGGGTTACGTGGGTGGAGGTACAGCTGCGTGTTGAAGTTACATATGTAGAGGAGTGGGTGTTTGTCTGGAGGGATGGCGTGTGTCCTTGGAGGCGAGGCTATGCAGAGCTGCGTCTGTGTGTCTGGAGGTGTAGTGTGATGCTAGTGTGGTTCTGTGTTAGGTTGTGTTTGTCTGCGTATTTGTGTGTGTGTGTGTGTGTGTGTGTGTGTGTGTGTGTGTGTGTGTGTGTGTGTGTTGTGTTGTCTACTTGTACTCAGGTGAGCCTGTGTGTATGTCCGGGAGTGAAACTGCTTGTGAAGGCAAGGCCAAGTTCATAGTGAACCTGTCTGAACGGAGTTTTGGGTATGCAAGTCAGTAAATGTGTATGTATATGTGTGTGTGTGTGTGTGTGTGTGTGTGTGTGTGTGTGTGTGTGTGTGTGTGTGTGTTTAGGGGTGTGTGAGATGTGTTATGTAAGGAATTCTCTCTCTCTCTCTCTCTCTCTCTCTCTCTCTCTCTCTCTCTCTCTCCTTGTTTACTCCAGTTCAATTTACAAGTGCATATGTAAGTCTGATCATGTATGTCTGCCTGATTCGCCACGGCTACAATATACCATCTTGCCTGGTCGTTTGCCTGGTCGATACTTACAGCCTCGTATCTGCATAATGAATCGTGAAATTGTAACTGGCGGACCGTGGCAGGAATACGAGAGAAAAAGAGGGGGGATAAGAGATAAAGAGCCGAGAGTAAAAGCAAAAAGAACAGAGTATGAGATAAAGAGAGCAGAGACTGAAAGAAAAAGCAGAAAGGAATGAATGGGGCCAGAAAAAGTGAGAAAATGAAGAACGACAAAAAGAACACGGTAAGAGTAATATACGGCTTGGATAGGTAGTTCGGAGGCTGATGAGGACTGTGGGGAGTGCTAAAGTATAAGCAGACGAGACAACGTGGTTCAGAGGCTGATGAAGGCTATGAGAAGACCATGAATGATTTGAGAGGATTGTCATTGTATAATCAGACAGGACGTGTACGACTCCCAATATGGTGTGTGTAATAAGCAGTAAAAAGCCTTGCACGAAGGAGGTCGGAAGCTACAAACGTGCTATTGACACATTACCAATAGGAGGAGTGTAATAGATAATAAACACCCTTGCACGAGAGAGAGGTAGGAGGCTTGAAAAACATACCATCGACAGATTACCAATAGGACGAGTGTAATAGACACCCATGTAATAGACACGAGTAAACACCCTTGCCTGAGAGGTGGGGAGCTGTAAACACATACCAATAATGTTACCAATTGGACGAGTGTAACAGACAGTAAACATCCTTACCTGAGAGGAGGCGGAAAGCTTTAGAAACATTCCAGTGACATATTAACCTTTATATTAAGCAAAGCACTGAGATATCTATTAACGCATGCCATAAAAGACTGAACCTGTGTCTGTTATCTCGCAGCCACATACGAAAAGACATAAATCAAGGCATATCCAACGACTTTCAGTACAGCAACGTCTCTTCAAGCTTATTCTTACTTCAGACGACTTTATTCAACTTGGGCAAGATATCTGCTAATGAATCTTGGGCAGGATATCTGGTACACAAGGCTGTATCTACTGCCATCTTTCTAGTTCTAGTATTTTCCACGAAGCTCTTATACAATCGTCCAGACAGAGCTAGATAAACAAAAAACATATGCTATACTGAGGAAGAGGCAATTGTAACTATAAAGGGCGGTATTCTTAAGCAGTCCACCCTCAGTCACACGAGAAGCCAAACGTAAAACCAAAGTTTCAGTTACACAAGGCACACACAAAATATATAAAATAGACGAAACACGAAGCGAGCACACACACACACACACACACACACACACACACACACACACACACACAAGATCACGTCCACCTCCTGTGATGTTTGACACTGGAGGGATAGACCAACAAAAGACCGCAATGCATAAACCACTGACGATGCAGTAAATTTAGGCGTTTCGACAGGGACCAAGACTTTTACGAGAGAGTGAAATAAGGAGACAAAGACTGAAGCTAAAACGTAGGTCACAGAATCAGATGGGAGGAGGGGGTTGTGTTTATAAGGTTTTATGAGTCTTATTTGTGTATGCTTGATTGACTCTCTATATTTTTAACTTCACTTCTCGTCCTCGTCATCGCCGTCGTCGTCTTTCCCCTCCTCCTCCTCCTGCTCCTCTTTCTCAACATCATCATCATCGTCATCCGTCTCCTCATCCTCCTTGTACCCATAGGCTCATCTGAACGTGAACCCGATGGACTACAGGCTTGTGTAGCGCTTCTCCAGCAGTCCACCATTTCCTCTCGGGGGATAGGGAAGAAGGTGAGAAACGTTTGTATTACCGTGAGAGTAAAAACAAAGAAGATGGACGACGAGGCTGGCTGGACGAGAAAGAGAAAGAAAGGGACTTAAAGAACGGAAGTTTTACGGGAAAAAATGCGTTGACGAGAGGAAAAAAAAAATGATGAGAATAGGAAAAAAGAAAAGGCGAAGGAAATGTAACTTGACTGGAGCATGGGAATCGGAAACGAGATTATGAACTGAGGCTACAAGGAAACATGAGTCGAGGAAAGAAATATGCAGGGAAAAGTGAAAGGAAAACTGAGGTTGACCAGACGAGGCCAATGTTACGGTGGCCGGTGCTAGTGAAATCCCTCCTAACCATATCTAATCTGTACTAATATCACTAATCCTACCCATACCTGTCTTATTTCAACTTCACCTAACCCAAACCAACCTAATCATATCTAAATCGATTTAATTTAGCCCAGTCTCACCTAACCTATCAATATTTGCTCGAATTGAACGTTGTCTGACCTCGAATGACCTAATCCAACCAACATCAACCCAGCCTAATCTAACTTAACCTCACCTAACCCAGTTTAATTGTATTTAACCTCACAATCTCACGTAACCTCCCCATACCTAACCTAACCAATTCTGACGCAGCCTAACCGCATCTAACCCTACCTAATCCTACCCAGTCTCACTTAACCATACCATACCCGACCTAACCCAACCCAGTCAAGCCTAAAATAACCAAATTCAACCGAACCTAACCCAGCCTAACCTGACCAAATAAAACCCAACCCAAAACCTATCAAAACCGACGTATTCTAAAGCAATCTAACCTAATCCGTCTATATCTAGTCGAACTGAAGCCAACCCAACAAAAAATTATCTAATCAGACCAAACCCTACCCAAAGTGACCTAACCTAACTTTCGATCGGCTATAAATTCGCCAAAAAATTTTGCTGCCTGAAAGTCTACGGATGTCACGCTCCAAATTTCGCCTGTTCTGTGTATTGTACAGTAAGTATTGTGTGTGTGTGTGTGTGTGTGTGTGTGTGTGTGCCGGTGGTGAGATGGTATAGGTGGGATGCTGTAGGTGGGATGCTGGTGGTGGGATGGTGGTGGTGAGATGTTGGAGGTGGGATGCTGGTGGTGGGATTGTGGTGGTAGGATGTTGGTGGTGGGATGATGGTGGTGGTGGGATGCTGGTGGTGGGATGCTGGAGTGGGATGCTTGTGGTGGGATGCTGGTGGTGGGATGCCGTAGGTGGTATGGTGGTGGTGGGATGCTGGAGGGTTTGATAATGTTTGTGTGGTGACTGCTTTATGTGCCTAGTTACCTCAGCCAGTGAAGATGAAGATGCCCCCCCCCAGTACCCAAGACAGATGGCCACCCCAGTACCCAAGACAGATGGCCACCCCAGTACCCAAGACAGATGGCCACCCCAGTACCCAAGACAGATGGCCACCCCAGTACCCAAGACAGATGGCCACCCCAGGGTGTTGTGGGTTGAAGGGCTACTATTGTTTTGGGTGGAAGTGTCTGGTGGTGTTCTTAAAAATAATGAAGGCAGTGATGGTGTGATGTCTGCCTGAGATGATACCCTTTGGGGCTGTGTGTCTGCCACTGGCATTGAAAGCAAGGCTCTGTTGTGATGAGTTCCAGTGGGAGTAGCCTGGTCGAGGCATGAAACATTGGCCATGCTGGTAAATCTGTTGCTGTTGCTTAACCCTAATCTGTCTGACTGGGCAGACCTCTTGGCTACAGGTAAGCAACTGCTTCTGTGGGGTTGTCTTACGGGCACAATGCAGTACATACAGCACACTCTCATTTTATGGTGAGGATGCATTTTAAAACAAATCTATAACAAATTTACCACACAGTACTGTATATTGAATCAGTTATAACAATGGTTCAATGGGAATATGTTTTGGCCAAGAGTCACCCATCCAACAAAGTATAAAAGTCTATGTACCTAAAGTAGTAGTAATTTCACTTCACTTGCTGCTTGCCACTAAAACTAAGTATAACAATTAGTTCCAGTTCACCTAGGCTGGTAGGTATCTCAATTCACTTGCTGCTTGAACACCAACACCACACAATTGTTCTACTGTTGAAACTAACACACCAGATTGCGACGAGTTCAAAGACCATATGGGAACAAACAAATGACTCAAGTTGTAGTGTGTCAGCAATTTTATATGTAAAAATAGTAATCGTACAGCATAAAAAGAGGCTTTGTATAGGATCATAATGAGTGTGTGCAAAAATCTATCATTTTGAAAAAAGGTCCTAACTTTTTAGCCATCATATAAGTGATGTGTCACATATCAGTTC
>NW_027642412.1:0-53227 GCF_032717465.1 Coenobita brevimanus | reverse complement strand
ACACCAACCAAAAACCGACTCCAGCCAACCAACCCCAACCACCAACCAACACCAACCAACCAACCCCAACCACCAACCAACACCAACCAACCAACCCCAACCCCAACAACCAACCAACCCCAACCACCAACCAACCACAACCAACCCCAACCACTTACCAACACCAACCAACCAACCCCAACCACCAACCAAAACCAACCAACAAACCCCAACCACCAACCAACACCAACCAACCAACCCCAACCACCAACCAACACCCACCAACCAACCCCAACCACCAACCAACACACACCAACCAACCCCAACCACCAACCAACCCCAACCAACCAACCCCAACCACCAACCAACCCCAACCAACCAACCCCAACCACCAACCAACACCAACCAACCAACACCAACCAACACCGACCAACCAACACCAACCAACACCAACCAACCAACACCAACCAACCATCACCAACCAACCAACACCAACCAACCAACACCAATCAACCAACCCCAACCACCAACCATCACCAATCAACCAACCCCAACCACCAACCAACACCAACCAACCAACCCCAACCACCAACCAACCCCAACCACCAACCAACACCAACTAACCAACTCCAACCACCAACCAACACCAACCAACCAACCCCAACCACCAACGAACACCAACCAACCACCTCCAATCACCAACCAACACCAACCAACCAACCCCAACCAACAACCAACACCAACCAACTCCAACCACCAACCAAAACCAACCAACCAACACCAACCAACCAACACCAACCACCAACCAGCACCAATCAACCAACCCCAACCACCAACCAACACCAACCAACCAACCCCAACCACCAACCAACCAACCCCAACCACCAACCAACCAACACCAACCAACCAACACCAACCAACCAACACCAACCACCAACTAACACCAACCAACGAACAGCAACCATCAACCAACACCAATCAACCAACCCCAACCAACCCCAACCACCAACCAACACCAACCAACCAACCCCAACCACCAACACCAACCAACCAACCCCAATGACCAACCAACACCAACCAACCAACCCCAACCACCAACTAACACCAACCAACCAACCCAAATCACCAACCAACCCCAACCACCAACAAACACCAACCGAAAAACCCATACCACCAACCAACACCAACCGACCAACCCCAACCACTAACCAACACCAACCAACCAACCCCAAACACTAACCAACACCAACCAACCAACCCCAACCACCAACCAACACCAACCAACCAACACCAACCACCAACGAACACCAACCAACCAACACCAACCACCAACCAACACCAACCAACCAACACCAACCACCAACCAACACCAACCACAAACCGACTCCAGCCAACCAACCCCAACCACCAACCAACACCAACCAACCAACCCCAACCACCAACCAACACCAATCAACCAACCCCAACCACTTACCAACACCAACCAACCAACACCAACCACCAACCAACACCAACCACCAACCAAAACCAACCAACCAACCCCAACCACAAACCAACACCAACCAACCAACCCCAACCACCAACCAACACCCACCAACCAACCCCAACCACCAACCAACACCCACCAACCAACCCCAACCACCAACCAACACCAACAAACCAACCCCAACCACCAACCAACACCAACCAACCAACCCCAACCACCAACCAACACCAACCAACCAACACCAACCAACCAACACCAACCAACCAACACCAACCACACACCAGCACCAATCAACCAACCCCAACCACCAACCAACACCAACCAACCAACCCCAACCACCAACCAACACCAACCAACCAACTCCAACCACCAACCAACACCAACCAACCAACCCCAACCACCAACCAACACCAACCAACCAACTCCAATCACCAACCAACACCAACCAACCAACCCCAACCAACAACCAACACCAACCAACCAACCCCAACCACCAACCAACACCAACCAACCAACACCAACCAACACCAACCAACCAACACCAACCAACCAACCCCAACCACCAACCAGCACCAATCAACCAACCCCAACCACCAACCAACACCAACCAACCAACACCAACCACCAACCAACACCAACCAACGAACCCCAACCACCAACTAACACCAACATACGAACAGCAACCACCAACCAACACCAATCAACCAACCCCAACCAACCCCAACCACCAACCAACACCAACCAACCAACCCCAACCACCAACACCAACCAACCCCACCCACCAACCAACCCCAACCAACCAACCCCAACCACCAACTGACACCAACCACCCAACCCCAACCACCAACCAACACCAACAAACCAACCCCAACCACCATCCAACACCAACCAACACCAACCGACCAACCCCAACCACCAACCATCACCAACCAACCAACCCCAACCACCAACCAACACCAACCAACCAACCCCAACCACCAACCAACACCAATAAACCAATCCCAACCACCAACCGACACCAACCAACCAATCCCATCCACCAACAAACACCAACCAACCAACCCCAACCACCAACCAACCCCAACCAACCAACCCCAACCACCAACCAACTCCAACCAACCAACCCCAACCACCAACCAACACCAACCAACCAACTCCAATTCCAACCAACACCAACCAACCAACCCCAACCACCAACCAACACCAACCAACCACCTCCAATCACCAACCAACACCAACCAACCAACCCCAACCAACAACCAACACCAACCAACCAACCCCAACCACCAACCAACACCAACCAACCAACACCAACCAACACCAACCAACCAACACCAACCAACCAACCCCAACCACCAACCAGCACCAATCAACCAACCCCAACCACCAACCAACACCAACCAACCAACCCCAACCACCAACCAACACCAACCAACCAACCCCAACCACCAACTAACACCAACCAACGAACAGCAACCACCAACCAACACCAATCAACCAACCCCAACCAACCCCAACCACCAACCAACACCAACCAACCAACCCCAACCACCAACCAACACCAACCAACCAACCCCAACCACCAACCAACCCCAACCAACCAACCCCAACCAACCAACCCCAACCACCAACTAACACCAACCAACCAACCCCAACCACCAACCAACACCAACAAACCAACCCCAACCACCAACCAACACCAACCAACACCAACCAACCAACCCCAACCACCAACCAACACCAACCAACCAACCCCAACCAACCAACCCCAACCACCAACCAACACCAACCAACCAATCCCAACCACCAACCGACACCAACCAACCAATCCCATCCACCAACAAACACCAACCAACCAACCCCAACCACCAACCAACACCAACCAACCAACCCCAACCACCAACCAACACCAACCAACCAACCCCAACCACCAACCAACCCCAACCACCAACCAACACCAACCAACCAACCCCAACCACCAACCAACACCAACCAACCAATCCCAACAACCAACCAACACCAACCAACCAACACCAACCACCAACCAACACCAACCAACCAACACCAACCACCAACCAACACCAGCCAACCAACATCAACCAACCAACCCCAACCACCAACCAACACCAACCAACCAACACCAACCAACCAACACCAACCAACCAACACAAACCCACACCAACCAACACCAACCCACACAAACCAACACCAACCCATACCAACCAACCAACCCACACCAACCAACCAACCCACACCAACCAACACCAACCAACACCAACCAACACCAACCAACCAACCAACCACACCAACCAACACCATCCAACAACAACCAACCCACACCAACCAACCAACCCACACCAACCAACACCAACCAACCAACCCACACCAACTCACACCAACCAACCCACACCAACCAACCCACACCAACCAACCCACACCAACCAACACCAACCAACCAACACCAACCAACCAACCCACACCAACCAACACCAACCAACCAACCCACACCAACCAACCCACACCAACCAACCCACACCAACCAACCCACACCAACCAACCCACACCAACCAACCCACACCAACCAACCCACACCAACCAACCCACACCAACCAACCAACACCAACCAACCAACCCACACCAACCAACCAACCCACACCAACGAACAACCAACAACAAAAAACCAACCAACCAACCCACACCAACCAACCAACACCAACCCACACCAACCAACCAACACCAATCAACACCAACCAACCAACACCAATCAACACCAACCAACACCAATCAACACCAACCAACACCAACCAACACCAACCAACCAACACCAACCAACACCAACCAACCAACACCAACCAACCAACACCAACCAACCAACACCAACCAACCAACACCAACCAACCAACCAACCCACCCACCAAAAAAACAATCAACCAACCAATCAACCCCAACACCAACCAACCAACCAACCAACCCCAAAACCAACCAACCCCAACACCAACCAACCAACCATCCCCAAAACCAACCAACCCCAACACCAACCAACCAACCAAGCAAGCAACCCACCCACCCCAACACCAACAAACCAACAGACCAACCAACCAACCAACCATCACACCAACCAACCAACCCACCCCAAAACCAACCAACGAAGCAACCAACCCACTCGAACACCAACTAACCAACCAACCAACCAACCCAAACACCAACCAACCAACCAACCAAAACACCAACCAACCAACCCCAACACCAACCAACCAACCAACCCCAACACCAACCAACCAACCAACCCCAACACCAACCAACCAACCAACCAACCAACCAACCCCAACACCAACAAACCAACCAACCAACAAACCCACCCCAACACCAACAAACCAACCAACCAACCCCAACACCAACCAACCAACCCACCCACCCCAACACCAACCAACCAACCAACCCATTCACCCCAACCAACCAACCCACCCACCCACCCAAACCAACCAACCAACCAACCAACCCACTCCAACCAACCCATCCACCCACCCCAACCAGCCAACCAACCAACCCACCCACCCCAACCAACCAACCCACCCCAACCAACCAACCCACCCCAACCAACCAACCAAAAAACCCACCCCAACCAACCAACCAATCAACCAACCCAACCCAACCAATCAACCAACCAACCCCAACCAACCCACCCCTACCAACCAACCAACACCAACCAACCAACCCACACCAACCAATCAACCAACCCACACCAACCAACCAACCAACCAACCCACACCAACCAACCAACCCACACCAACCAATCAACCAACCCATACCAACCAATCAACCAACCCATACCAACCAATCAACCAACCCATATCAACCAATCAACCAACCCACACCAACCAACCAACCAACCCACCCCTACCAACCAACCAACACCAACCAACCAACCAACACCAACCAACCAACCCACACCAACCAATCAACCAACCCACACCAACCAACCAACCAACCCACCCCAACCTACGAACCAACACCAACCAACCAACCCACCCCAACCAACCAACCCCAACCAACCAACCAACCAACCAACCAACCAACCAACCCACCTCAACCAACCAACCCACACCAACCAACCAACCCACCTCAACCAACAAACCCACCCCAACCAACCAACACCAACCAACCAACCAACCCACCCCAACCAACCAACCAACACCAACCAACCAACCAACCCACCCCAACCAACCAACCAACACCAACCAACCAACCCACTCATCAAAACCATCCAACCAACCCACCCACCCCAACCAACCAACACCAACCAACCAACCCACCCACCCCAACCAACCAACCAACACCAACCAACCAACACCAACCAACCAACCATCCCACCCTAACCAACCAACACCAACCAACACCAACCAACCAACCAACCAACCAACACCAACCAACCAACCAACACCAACCAACCAACACCAACCAACCAACACCAACCAACCAACCAACATCAACCAACCAACCAACCAACACCAACCAACATTAACCAACCAACCCACATCAACCAACCAACCCACTCCAACAAACCAACATACACCAATCAACCAAACATCAACCAACCAACCAACACCAACCAACCAACCAACACAAACCAACCAACCAACATCAACCAACCAACCAACACCAACCAACCAACACAAACCAACCCACCCACCCCAACCAACCAACCAACACCAACCAACCAACCCACCGACCTTAACCAACCAACCAACACCAACCAACCAATCCACCCACCCTAACCAACCAACATCAACCAACCAACCAACATCAACCAACACACCCACATCAACCAACCAACCCACGCCAACCAACCAACCAACCAACACCAACCAACCAACATCAACCAACACACCCACATCAACCAACCAACCCACGAAAACCAACCAACCAACACCAACCAACCAACACCAACCAACCAACACCAACCAACACCAACCAACCAACATCAACCAACCAACCCACACCAACCAACCAACCCACACCAACCAACACCAACAAACCAACATCAACCAACCAACCAACACCAACCAACACCAACCAACCAACCAACACCAACCAACCAACCAACACCAACCAACCAACACCAACCAACCAACCAACACCAACCAACCAACCAACACCAACCAACCCACATCAACCAACCAACCCACACCAACCAACTAACACCAGCCAACCAACCAAAACTAACCAACCAACCAACACCAACCAACCCACATCAACCAACCAACCCACATCAACCAACCAACCCACATCAACCAACCAACCCACATCAACCAACCAACCCACGCCAACCAACCAACCCACACCAATCAACCAAACATCACCAACCAACCAACCCACATCAACCAACCATCCCAAGCCAACAAACCAACCCACACCAACCAACCAAACATCACCAACCAACCAACCCACACCAACGAACCAAACATCACCAACCAACACCAACCAACCAACACCAACCAACCAACACCAACCAACCAACACCAACCAACCAACCAACACCAACCAACCAACACCAACCAACCAACCAACAACCAACCAACCAACACCAACCAAGCAACACCAACCAATCAACCAACACCAACAAACCAACATCAACCAACCAACCAACACCAACCAACACCAACCAACCCACGCCAACCAGTCAACCAACCAACACCTACCAACCAACCAACACCAACCAACCCACGCCAACCAACCAACCCACGCCAACCAACCAACCCACGCCAACCAACCAACCCACGCCAACCAACCAACCAACACCAACCAACCAACACCAACCAACCAACCAACACCAACCAACCAACACCAACCAACCCACGCCAACCAACCAATCAACCAACACCATCCAACCAACATCAACCAACCAACCAACATCAACCAACCAACATCAACCAACCAACATCAACCAACCAACATCAACCAACCAACCAACATCAACCAACCAACCAACATCAACCAACCAACCAACACCAACCAACCCACGCCAACCAACCAACATCAACCAACCAACCAACATCAACCAACCAACACCAACTAACCAACCAACACCAACAGACCAACCAACACCAACCAACCATCAACCAACCAACCATCAACCAACCAACCAACCATCAACTAACCAACCAACCATCAACCAACCAACCAATCATCAACCAACCAACCAACATCAACCAACCAACCAACACCAACCAACCCACGCCAACCAACCAACCAACATCAACCAACCAACACCAACTAACCAACCAACACCAACAGACCAACCAACACCAACCAACCATCAACCAACCAACCAACCATCAACTAACCAACCAACCATCAACCAACCAACCAATCATCAACCAACCAACCAACATCAACCAACCAACCAATATCAACCATCCAACCAACACCAACCAACCAACCAACACCAACCAACCAACACCAACCAACCCACATCAACCAACCAACCCACATCAACCAACCAACCCACATCAACCAACCAACCCACGCCAACCAACCAACCCACGCCAACCAACCAAACATCACCAACCAACCAACTAACACCAACCAACCAACCAATACCAACCAACCAACACCAACCAACCAACCAACACCAACCAACCAACCCACACCAACCAACCAACCCACACCAACCAACCAACCCACACCAACCAACCAACCCACACCAACACCAACCAACCAACCAACCAACACCAACCAACCAACCAACACCAACCAACCAACCAACACCAACCAACCAATACCAACCATCCAACCAACACCAACCATCCAACCAACACCAACCATCTAACCAACACCAACCAACACCAACCAACCAACACCAACCAACACCAACCAACCAACCAACACCAACCAACCAACACCAACCAACCAATCAACACCAACCAACCCACATCAACCAACAATCCCACGCCAACCAACCAACACCAACCAACCAACACCAACCAACCAACCAACCCACATCAACCAACCAACCCACATCAACCAACCAACCCACATCAACCAACCAACCCACATCAACCAACCAACCCACACCAACCAACCAACATCAACCAACCAACATCAACCAACCAACACCAACCAACTAACCCACATCAACCAACCAACCCACGCCAACCAACCTACTCACGCCAACCAACCAAACATCAACCAACCAACCAACCAACCAACACCAACCAACCAACCAACACCAACCAACCAATGAACACCAACCAACCAATGCCAACCATTCAACCAACACCAACCAACCAACACCAACCAACCAACCAACACCAACCAACCAACACCAACCAATCCACATCAACCAACAATCCCACACCAACCAACCAACCAACACCAACCAACCAACACCAACCAACACCAACCAACCAACCAACACCAACCAACCAACCAACACCAACCAACCAACCAACACCAACCAACCAACCAACACCAACCAACCAACCAACACCAACCAACCAACCCACATCAACCAACCCACATCAACCAACCCACACCAACCAACCAACCAACACCAACCAACCAACATCAACCAACCAACCAACATCAACCAACCAACACCAACCAACTAACCCACATCAACCAACCAACCCACGCCAACCAACCTACTCACGCCAACCAACCAAACAACAACCAACCAACCAACACCAACCAACACCAACCAACCAACCAACACCAACCAACCAACACCAACCAACCAACACCAACCAACCAACACCAACCAAACAACCCATGCCAACCAAACAACCAACAACCAACCAACCAACACCAACCAACCAACATCAACCAACCAACCAACATCAACCAACCAACCCACGCCAACCAACCAACATCAACCAACCAACCCACGCCAACCAACCAACCCACACCAACCAACCAACCAACACCAACCAACCAACCAACACCAACCAACCAACACCAACCAACCAACACCAACCAACCAACCAACACCAACCAACCAACACCAACCAACCAACACCAACCAACCCACATCAACCAACCAACCCACATCAACCAACCAACCCACATCAACCAACCAACCCACGCCAACCAACCAACCCACGCCAACCAACCAAACATCACCATCCAACCAACTATCACCAACCAACCAACCAACACCAACCAACCAACCCATACCAACCAACCAACACCAACCAACCATCCAACACCAACCAACCAACACCAACCAACCAACACCAACCAACCAACTAACACCAACCAACCAACCCACACCAACCAACCCACATCAACCAACCAACCCACATCAACCAACCAACCCACATCAACCAACCAACCCACATCAACCAACCAACCCACATCAACCAACCAACCCACATCAACCAACCAACCCACACCAACCAACCAAACATCACCAACCAACCAACCAATACCAACCAACCAACACCAACCAACCAACTAACACCAACCAACCAACCCACACCAACCAACCAACCAACCCACACCAACCAACCAGCATCAACCAACCAACCAACACCAACCAACCAACCAACACCAACCAATCCACATCAACCAACCAACCCACACCAACCAACCAACCCACACCAACCAACCAACCCACACCAACCAACCAAACATCACCAACCAACCAACATCACCAACCAACCAACATCAAACAACCAACCAACACCAACCAACCAACTAATATTAACCAACCAACATCAACCAACCAACCAACACCAACAAACCAACCAACACCAACAAACCAATATCAACCAACCAACATCAACCAACCAACCAACACCAACCAACCAACCCACATCAACCAACCAACCCACGCCAACCAACCAACTCACGCCAACCAACCAAACGTCACCAACCAACCAACACCAACCAACCAACCCATGCCAACCAACCAACCAACCCATGCCAACTAACCAACCAACCTCAACCAACCTCAACCAACCAACAACCAACCTCAACCAACCAACCAACATCAACCAACCAACCAACATCAACCAACCAACCAACATCAACCAACCAACCAACATCAACCAACCAACCAACATCAACCAACCAACCAACACCAACCAACCAACCCACATCAACCAACCAACCCACGCCAACCAACCAACCCACGCCAACCAACCAAACATCACCAACGAACCAACACCAACCAACCAACACCAACCAACCAACACCAACCAACCAACCAACACCAACCAACCAACCAACCAACACCAACCAACCAACCAACCAACACCAACCAACCAACCAACCAACACCAACCAACCAACCAACACCAACCAACCAACCAACCAACACCAACCAACCAACCAACCAACACCAACCAACCAACCAACCAACACCAACCAACCAATATCAACCAACCAACCAACATCAACCAACCAACCAACACCAACCAACTAACCCATATCAACCAACCAACCCACGCCAACCAACCAACTCACGCCAACCAACCAAACATCACCAACCAACCAACTAACACCAACCAACCAACACCAACCAACCAACCCATGCCAACCAACCAACCAACCCCAACCACCAACCAACATCAACCTACCAACAAACTTCAACCAACCAATCAACATCAACCAACCAACCAACATCAACCAACCAACCAACACCAACCAACACCAACCAACCAACCAACACCAACCAACATCAACCAACCAACCAACACCAACCAACCAACCCACATCAACCAACCAACCAACACCAACCAACCAACCCACATCAACCAACCAACCCACGCCAACCAACCAACCCACGCCAACCAACCAAACATCAACCAACCAACTAACACCAACCAACCAACACCAACCAACCAACCAACACCAACCAACCAACCAACACCAACCAACCAACACCAACCAACCAACCAACACCAACCAACCAACACCAACCAACCAACCAACACCAACCAACCAACCAACATCAACCAACCAACCAACCAACACCAACCAACCAACCAACATCAACCAACCAACCAACACCAACCAACCAACACCAACCAACCAACACCAACCAACCAACACCAACCAACCAACACCAACCAACCAACACCAACCAACCAACACCAACCAACCAACCCACACCAACCAACCCACACCAACACCAACCAACCAACACCAACCAACACCAACCAACACCAACCAACCAACACCAACCAACCAACACCAACCAACCCACACCAACCAACCCACACCAACCAACCAACACCAACCAACCAACACCAACCAACACCAACCAACCAACACCAACCAACACCAACCAACCAACACCAACCAACCAACACCAACCAACCAACACCAACCAACCAACACCAACCAACCAACACCAACCAACACCAACTAACCAACACCAACCAACACCAACCAACACCAACCATCCAGCACCAACCAACCAACACCAACCAACCAACACCAACCAACCAACACCAACCAACCAACACCAACCAACACCAACCAACCAACCAACACCAACCAACCAACCAACCAACCAACACCAACCAACACTAACCAACCAACCAACACCAACCAACACCAACCAACGAACACCAAGCAACAACCACCAACACCAACCAACCAACACCAACCAACCAACACCAACCAACCAACACCAACCAACACCAACCAACCAACACCAACCAACCAACACCAACCAACCAACACCAACCAACACCAACCAACCAACACCAACCAACCAACACCAACCAACACCAACCAACCAACACCAACCAACCAACACCAACCAATACCAACCAACCAACACCAACCAACACCAAGCAACCAAAGACGAACCACGAACCACGAACCACGAAACAGCAACACGTTTGCGAACGGCAGCAGCCACAGGGAGATGGTTTGCGAACGGCAGCAGTCGCAGGGAGATCATTGGCGAACGCCAGCAGCTGCAGCGAGATCATTGGCGATCACCAGCAGCCGCAGCGAGATCGTTGGCGAACGCCAGCAGCCGCAGCGAGATCGTTGGCGATCACCAGCAGCCGCAGCGAGATCGTTGGCGAACGCCAGCAGCCGCAGCGAGATCGTTGGCGAACGCCAGCAGCCGCAGCGAGATCGTTGGCGAACGCCAGCCGCCGCAGGGAGATGGTTGGCGAACGCCAGCAACCGCAGGGAGATCGTTGGCGAACGCCAGCAGCCGGAGCGAGATCGTTGGCGAACGCCAGCAACCGGAGCGAGATCGTTATCGAACGCCAGCAGCCGGAGCGAGATCGTTGGCGAACGCCAGCACCCACAGGGAGATCGTTGGCGAACGCCAGCAGCCGCAGCGAGATCGTTGGCGAACCCCAGCACCCACATGGAGATCGTTGGCGAACGCCAGCAGCCGCAGCGAGATCGTTGGCGAACGCCAGCAGCCACAGCGAGATCGTTGGCGAACGCCAGCAGCCGGAGCGAGATCGTTGGCGAACGCCAGCAGCCGCAGCGATATCGTTGGCGAACGCCAGCAGCCGCAGCGATATCGTTGGCGAACGCCAGCACCCGCAGGGAGATCGATGGCGAACGTCAGCACCCACAGGGAGATCGTTGGCGAATGCCAGCACCCACAGGGAGATCTTTGGCGAAAGCCAGCACCCACAGGGAGATCGTTGGCGAACGCCAGCAACCACAGGGAGATCGTTGGCGAACGCCAGCAACCACAGGGAGATTGTTGGCGAACGCCAGCACCCACAGGGAGATCGTTGGCGAACGCCAGCCTATGCTTGAAACTCTCAATGGAAGAGGCAGCAACTACTTTACTAGGTAGCTTATTCCATTCGTCTACTACTCTATTACCAAACCAATTTCTACCGATTTCCTTACTGAAACGGAATTTTTCTAGTTTGAAACCATTATTTCTAGTTCTATCCTGTATGCTCACTTTAAGTACCTTGCTAATATCTCCCTTATTTATACCATTCATCCACTTAAACACCTCAATTAAGTCTCCCCTTACTCTACGCCTCTCTAGCGAATGCAGACTTAGTCTTTTCAGTCTGTCTTCATATGACAGGTTCCGGACGTCATGTATCATTTTAGTCATTCTTCTCTGTACATTTTCTAACGAATTAATATCCATTCTATAGTAAGGACACCAAAATTGTACTGCGTAGTCTAAATGTGGCCTTACTAATGCTAGATAAAGTTTTAGTATTACTTTAGATGATCTATTGCTCACGCTTCTCGAAATAAATCCTAGGACCCTATTTGCTTTATTTCTCGCATTAATACACTGTTGCCTAGGTTTAAGGTCGTTACTAATCATATCTCCTAGATCTCTCTCGCATTCCGATTTCCTAATTTCTTTGTTATCTAAGCTGTATTTAGTATCTCCAATGGTCTTGCCTACGTTAAGTACTTTACATTTTTCAACGTTAAATTCCATTTGCCAAGTTTTAGACCATTTGGACAATGTATCGAAGTCTCTCTGTAAGTTATGGCAATCGTCAGTCGAGTTAATGATACGCCCTATTTTTGTATCGTCGGCAAATTTGCTGATGCTGCTATTGACTCCTAAGTCTAGATCATTTATATATATGATAAATAATAAGGGACCGAGTACTGAACCCTGTGGTACACCGCTAGTTACTAATCCCCAGTCCGACTTACTCTCTGCTTTCGTCCTTTCAGCCAGGATTCTATCCATTTTAAGATATCGTCGTCTATACCGTGTGCTCGAACCTTTCTAACTAACCTTTCGTGTGGGACCCTATCAAAAGCTTTACTAAAGTCCAGATAAATAATATCGTAAGCTTTATCGCTATCTACTGCCTCATAGACCTCCGAGTAGAATGACAACAAATTTGTGAGGCAGGATCGTCCTTGCCTGAATTCGTGCTGACTTTCGTTTATAAGATTAAATCTTACTAAGTGTTCTCTAATCTTATTTGCCAAAATTGACTCTAACATCTTTCCTACTATTGACGTTAGACTTATCGGACGATAATTCGACGCAGCTGATTTATCACCCTTTTTAAAGATGGGCACTACGTTTGCGGTTTTCCACGCCTCTGGAACTTCTCCTGAACTTAAAGAGTCATTAAATAACGTTAAAAGTGGCTGACATAATTCTTCTTTGGTTTCTTTTATAATTTTTGCATATATATCGTCCGGACCTGGCGATTTTTGAGGTTTTAACTTATTAATTTCTTTCAATACGTCCTCCTTACTAACGGTTATTTTACTAAGAATATTTTCCGTATTCTCATGGTAAATATTTGCTGCTTGAGGGACCAGGCTTAGATTTTCCTTGGTGAATACTGATATGAAATAATTATTTAGGATGGAGCACAATTCTTTATCTTCACTGGTAATGTCACCTGATTCTGTTCTGAGTGGTCCTATCCTGTCTTTATTTTTCGTTCGGTACATTTGATAAAAACCCTTGGGGTTTTCTTTTGATTCACTGGCAACCTTAATTTCATAACTTCTCTTTGCTTTTCTTATCTCCCTCTTTACTTCTCTATTTAAAATTGTGTACCGGTTACGTAAGTGTTCCTCTCCACGTTTTATTTTTCTATATATTCCTTTCCTTTGGCCTATGAGAGATTTTAATCTGTTGTTTAACCATCTAGGTTCAGAATTATTAGTTCTAAACGGCTTTGAAGGAATATATCTATCTTGGCCTCCGTGTATTATATTTATTAATTCGTTATACTTCTCACTGGTTGAACGTCTGCTTGGTACTGTAGCTGAGTTAATTTCCGTTACCTGGAGAGAGAAAGAGAAACAACAGGAAAGGGAAGGAAAAGAAAGCAAAAGGGAAAAAAGAGGAGATGAAAGGGGGAAAGGAGGTAGGCTACAGGAAAGAACACAGACGACATAAGAAAGAGGAAGTGTAAGGAGATGTCGAAAAGAGAAGAAGAGGGAAAGAAATACACGGGGAAAAGGGAAAGAAGGGAGAGAAAGAGAAGGGAGAAAGAAAAGAGAAAAACGTGAAAGAAAAGATAAAGGGAAAAAAGGAGGGAAAGGAGAGAGGAGAGGAAAGGAGAGACACGAAAGTGGGAGGAGAGAAGAGAAAGAGAGGAGAAACGAAGCAAAGAGAAGGGTGGTGAGAAAATTGATTGAGGTGTAAAGTGGGGAAGCGATTAGAGAGAGAGAGGAAGGAACGGGAGAGAGGGTTGTGGGGGGGTAAGGATTACAGGAGAGAGAGAGAGAGAGAGAGAGAGAGGGGGGGGGTGAAACAATGAAGACACTGAACGATAAACAACGGTACAGTGACGAAGGCATGAGAGGAATTGCAGAACCTAAATTTTTTGCATCATTTCGTTCTATTTTTTTAATCTCTTTATCGTCGTTTTTTCTTGCCTCAGCTCCAACCTTCTCCTTGCTTATCTCTCTCCTCTCCTCCTCCTCCATTAACCTAGTAAGCATTCTCTATTTTCAACTCTCTCTTCTTTCATCGTTCCTCTACGCCCCTGTACACGTCAAGGTCAGCCGGGGTTGCCAGGCATCGCGTAATTTTTCACATTTGTTTATACTTTTCTTATTTCTGGCCTTATTTTTCGCGCTACATTATTCATTTACGTATCATATTGTTCTCAGTGTGATTTTCTATAAGGCTACATGCATTTAAGGTTGAACGGAATACAGCATTACCAATACAATAACACAATGAACAATAACATGTGAAAAAAACATAGGCAGCTGGTGTAAATGTGTATACTGTATTTTCGACGTTATTTTTTGTGCTATTTTATTCATTTTAGTCTCTTTTTCTTCGTAAGTGTTTGTCCTGCAATAAAATGAGTATAAAATAATGAGCAAACAGCCAACATCACGATTACTATAACAGCGTAAAAAAGACCAGGCGCGCTCCATCAGCGCGCCTTCTCGTAAATATTGATACTCATGTTTTATTTTATTTCAGACGATATTTTGAGTGCTATTTCGTTCATTTTAGTCTTTAACTGTTCGTACGAGTTTGTTCTACAGTAACAAGACATTCAAGAATGAACAGAACACGAACATCACTGGTACTAACACAGTACATGCAGCAAAAGGATAAATATACTGTACTGTTTAAACATACGTTAGAAAAATCAAGAACCTCTATACAGTACGTATATCTCATGTAGAATGGGAAGACATTGGCGCGCATTTAAACCTAGTCCCATGAACAGTGAACAGCAAATGTTTTTGGCGACTCACCACCAAAAATTTAACTTTCTACCGAGTGGGTGTTAGCGCCGAAGTGGTGACATGTGGAGGTGTAGGAGGACTACTGGGCCTTGGAATAGGTCACTGCCTCCAAGAAATAGGCCCTGAAGCCTTTGCCCAGAGTCGGACACGTAAAAAAAAAAAAAGTGAGTGGCACTTAAGTGGCACTTAAGTGCATACGCCATTGAATATACATTTGTGTGTGTGTGTGTGTGTGTGTGTGTGTGTGTGTGTCTTAACCTTGCCGTCATTAGTGAAGATTTAAAGAACACTATATAATCCCTCCAGCTAGAAGAACAGGGAGTGAAACAGAAACAACAGGAAGATTTTTAGCTCAAAAACAGAGGCAGTTGGGGAAGGTGAGCCGAAGAGTGCACAAAAGGGCAGCTGAGTATGTATGGTGGGGCTTGGTGTGATAGAATGTATGTAGGGAGACAGGAGTACAGGATAAGGTAGTGCAGCAGCATACGAATTATGAGAGTGCGTGAGGCTAGCAGTGTGGTGGTAGACAGAAGGGTACTGCAGGGGCCAGGTAAAGGGACTATTGTTTGTCAAAGGTACTGGTGGGGCCAGGTAAAGGGACTACTGTTTGTCAAAGGTACTGCAGGGGCCAGGTAAAGGGACTGCTGTTTGTCAAAGGTACTGGTGGGGCCAGGTAAAGGGAGTACTGTTTG
This sequence comes from Coenobita brevimanus, assembly GCF_032717465.1. Taxonomy (NCBI): domain Eukaryota; kingdom Metazoa; phylum Arthropoda; class Malacostraca; order Decapoda; family Coenobitidae; genus Coenobita; species Coenobita brevimanus. Next base: position 35,912 of record NW_027642412.1, on the reverse strand, counting down.
TCAAAGGTACTGGTGGGGCCAGGTAAAGGGAGTACTGTTTGTCAAAGGTATTGCAGGGGCCAGGTAAAGGGACTGCTGTTTGTCAAAGGTATTGCAGGGGCCAGGTAAAGGGACTACTGTTTGTCAAAGGTATTGCAGGGGCCAGGTAAAGGGAGTACTGTTTGTCAAAGGTACTGCAGGGGCCAGGTAAAGGGACTGCTGTGAAAGGTACTGTGGGGACCAGGTAAATAAAGTACTGTAAGGGCCAGGTAAAGGGAGTACTGTTTGTCAAAGGTACTGCAGGGGCCAGGTATAAGGAATGTTGTAACAGGATGAACCATTGATCTCGATGTTTCTCACAGTAGCATCCTAGACATCTGCCGACGACCTGGTGGAACACTATGAAGATACAAACGAGGCAGCACCTACACCTCTTTTCAATGGCACTTCATATGTACTTATCTTAAAGGCTGCAGGAACCAGCTTTATCGCACCAGGCATACACTGGAGTAGAGAAGGATTCCAGTGGCCAGGGGTCTTGTATAACAGAAGCACTTACTGTTCTAGCCCACCAGAGCTACACATATGCCTGAGTGTGCTGTGAGGGTGGGTCTGCTGTGGGGAGTAGGTCTGCTGTGGGGAGTAGGTCTGCTGTGGCCAGGGATCTCCTATAACGGTATCACTTACGTCTGATGGCGAAGGCGTAGGCTATGAATCACGTGGAGGAGCCCCAATGGTGTACATGAAAATTCTTTATGGCCACTCCTGCCTTTTGGTTCACACCGACAGTTGGGTTTTTCTATCTCTTGCACACACGCATCGCCACACCCACACACACACACACACACACACACACACACACACACACACACTTTCTCTCTGTCTCTCTCATGCTATAGTACACAGAACGGGCGAAACTTGGCGTGTGACATCCGTAGACTTTGGGACAGCACAATTTCTTGTAATAGCGAAAGTATGGATGATCGAAAGTTAGGTTAGGTCACTTTGGGCAGGGTTTGGTCTGATTAGGTAATGTTATGTCGGATTGGGTTCAGCTCGATTAGGTATAGACGGATTAGGTTAGATTGGTTTAGAATACTTCGTTTTTAGCTATATTTACGTCGGGTTATATTAGGTTAGGTTAGGCTGGGTTAGGTTTGATTGGATTAGGTCATTTTAGGCTTGGCTGGTTTGGGTTAGGTCAGGTATTGTTAGGTTGTTAGACTGGGTGAGATTAGGTCGCTTTAGATAGGGTTAGGCAGTGTCAGAATAGGTTAGGTTAGGTATGGCAAGGTTAGGTGTGATTGTGAGGTTAAATATAATTAGACTGGGTTAGGTGAGGTTAAGCTAGATTAGGCTGGGTTGATTTAGGTTGGATTAGGTCATTCGAGGTTAGGCAGGGTTCAATATTGATAGGTTAGGTGAGACTGGGCTAAATTAAATCGGTTATAACAATCCCCCCACACATGTCCGTATGCCACCCATCACCCACCCTCCACACACACACACACGCACACACACACACACACACACACACACACACACACACATACACACACACACACACACGTAAGCGCCCATGAACACAAGCATTTCTATAACACTCCCCTCACAGATATCCGTATGACACCCATCACCCACCCTCCACACACACACACACACACACACACACACACACACACACACGCACACAGAGCAGATTTGGCTTTTCCAGGAAATGAAACCCCCAAAGAACATAAGAACATAAGAACATAAGAAGAGAGGATAACTGCAGTAGGCCGGTTGGCCCATGCTAGGCAGCTCCTAGAAGAGTAACTGAACTACTAGAATGAGATAAGGACAGCAAAGAAGAAGGCTCTCCCCCGCCCTCCAAACCCTCCAGCCGAAGCCGGCAGGAAAAAGTTAGAAAGAACACCACGCCGTATAGAAAAACTGGAGTGGACATTTTACAGGAAAGTGTGAAAGGAGAATAGAGACTATCATAGTGTAACCTGAAAAGGAAAAATTATGAATTAGTATTGGTTATAAGATTTTCTTTATTCTATATCCACCCCTTATTAGTCATATGCTTATCTAGCCTATGCTTGAAACTCTCAATGGAAGAGGCAGCAACTACTTTACTAGGTAGCTTATTCCATTCGTCTACTACTCTATTACCAAACCAATTTCTACCGATTTCCTTACTGAAACGGAATTTTTCTAGTTTGAAACCATTATTTCTAGTTCTATCCTGTATGCTCACTTTAAGTACCTTGCTAATATCTCCCTTATTTATACCATTCATCCACTTAAACACCTCAATTAAGTCTCCCCTTACTCTACGCCTCTCTAGCGAATGCAGACTTAGTCTTTTCAGTCTGTCTTCATATGACAGGTTCCGGACGTCATGTATCATTTTAGTCATTCTTCTCTGTACATTTTCTAACGAATTAATATCCATTCTATAGTAAGGACACCAGAATTGTACTGCGTAGTCTAAATGTGGCCTTACTAATGCTAGATAAAGTTTTAGTATTACTTTAGATGATCTATTGCTCACGCTTCTCGAAATAAATCCTAGGACCCTATTTGCTTTATTTCTCGCATTAATACACTGTTGCCTAGGTTTAAGGTCGTTACTAATCATAACTCCTAGATCTCTCTCGCATTCCGATTTGCTAATTTCTTTGTTATCTAAGCTGAAAGTCGCGACAGCGAGAGGTGGCGGAGAAGCTCATCCCACTCTCTTCCCACTGGAATGTCTGTGATCGGTGGATGGTGGGGTGGGAGGTGCGTGAGTGAGGTTAGGAGTCCATTTGATGACCAGTACAGGTGTATCGTCTAATCTGGAAAGACATCTTCACCTGTCTGGTGCTACTCTCTCTCTCTCTCTCTCTCTCTCTCTCTCTGTATGTATGTATGTATGTACGTTTTTTGTAACATTTTGTTGTGATGTGTTTTCATTATATTTTATAATCTCTTTTTTCATGGTCTTGAAATACAAAGGAAAATACTGTATTTATCATGCTGTACTTATGCAGTCAGTATCCCATTATAAGGCTCATCAAGTCATCCGTAATTCATCGACGTATTTAATAACCTTAAATGTACTGCACCAGCCTCTCCCCTTCAACTCATCTCTGTCTGTCTCTGTCTCTGTCTGTCTGTCTATCTGTCTCTCTCTCGAGGGAGCGAGCGAGCGAAAAAAGGAAACATAAGAGGGGTATTGATAAAGGATTTGATGTAGAGATAAGTTTCATAATACATAAGGAAGAAGGAAGTTAAAATGAAAGGCAGCCAAGAGTGTGTGTGTGACCTGAGGAGGGGGGCTAATTCTCAAGGGACAATATATTCTGGTGTGTGTGTGTGTGTGTGTGTGTGTGTGTGTGTGTGCGCGCGTGTGTGCGCGCCCCTCTCTCACTATCATACTCCAGGACTTGTACACTTTGTTCCACGTCAATAAAGTCATTACCGGTATATGCAATCCCTCCACGTATATATATATATATATATATATATATATATATATATATATATATATATATATATATATACTTTTTTGCTTACATTTTGTTGTGGTGTGTTTGGAGAGAGAGAGAGAGAGAGAGAGAGAGAGAGAGAGAGCAACATAGGGAAGAAAGGGTTAAGGAGTGGCAAGTATGGACAGGTGGATCTTGTGACCTGTGATTCCCTTCAGCCCTCCATGACAATCCCCAGGGACGTGAGCGCAGTGTGAGCCTCAGAGAATGTTTGCCTTTGTTTCCTCTGTATTTTGCATCTTGACTCTTCACCTCACCTTCCAGCTGCTTTGTCTGCTTGTCCGACGGAATGCATTGCTTTTGGCTTGAGATGTATATTGTATGGCCATTCTAATGCTTTATTCTAAAATATCAACTTAGCAGACCTGCGTTCAATCGATCAAAAAAAAAAAATCTTGACACAGGTGAACAATGTTTTCACAATGAGCGATGCTCCTGTTGGTGTTGGTTTAAGCCAGTTTATTCTCTCTCTCTCTCTCTCTCTCTCTCTCTCTCTCTCTCTCTCTATGTACTGTGTGTATATATATATATATATATATATATATATATATAGATAGATAGATAGATAGATAGATAGATATGATGCATGTATATACTGTATGTATAAATATGTCTGAATGCATGCATGTACGCCCTCCGGAGCGACGGGTTAGGGGTTGTGTGTGTGTTCTTACCTAATTGTTCTTACCTAATTGTATCTTTACAGGAATGAGTCAAGCTCGTACTGTCCCGTGTCTTAAACCATATTTATCGTACATATCCTTAAATTTGTGAATTGTTTTGGCACACACTATTTCATTCGGTAGTGCATTCCATCGATCAATTGCTCTGTTTGGGAAACTGAATTTCCTTACGTCTTTATCATCTCTCTTCTTATGCAGTTTTTTGCAGTGTCCTCATGCTGATGCTTCTCCATATGTTAAGTAATCATTTATGTCTATTTTCTCCTTCCCTGATATGTGTGTGTGTGTGTGTGTGTGTGTGTGTGTGTGTGTGTGTGTGACCCTATAGAAACCGTATTCTCCCTACATACCAGTCTCCTCCCAACAGTGTTTTTCCCTCCTCCTTACCGATTTATTCTCCAAACGACTCATTACTATCCCCTGGTTGGCTTCCTATGTCTTCATATCGTCATCGATTGCATGAGTAGAATATAGTAACGGAGCAGAAACAGAAATAAATCGGTCAGGAAGAGGTGTTAGGAAGCTTCCTAACAGTAAAATACCCCCGTTAATACCAATACACCGGTCCTGTATGAGACAGCCCTAGCGTGGTACCTTATAGATGAAATTGATACAGTATTATAGATGTAACTTTTCCTTTTCAGTCTTTCCTATGAAATTTCCATATCAGTTATTCCATGCTACTTGGTGGTTTTTCTCACTTTTTCCTGCCAGTTTTAACTGGAGGGTTTGGAGGCGGGGTGAACCTTCTTGCTTTACTATCTTTACCCTTCAGCATGTAGAGTTAGATCTCGTAGTCATAGTCTATTCTGTAACAAACAGCCTCGAAAGGACGATAAGGTCTGTTGCTGTTTGCTTTCCTTTGTACTCCTTTGTGTATTCAGTATGGACGGTGGGTCTTAGTGCCAAAGTGGAGACATGTGGAGATGTATGATATGAAGGAGAGAGAGAGAGAGAGAGAGAGAGAGAGAGAGAGAGAGAGAGAGAGAGAGAGAGAGAGAGAGAGGAGGGGGAGGAGGCAAACACAGTGCTAAAAGATAGAATGACAAGACAGAAATAATGAGAGAGAGAGAGAGAGAGAGAGAGAGAGAGAGAGAGAGTTTTCTTTCTCGTCTTCCTCTCCAAAAAACGAGGCCATAAATGTGCAGAATCTCTCTCTCTCTCTCTCTCTCTCTCAGAGTTGTTGGTAGGAAGTTGTGCTGCAGATTAACACAAGAGGGGACAACTGCAGTAGGCCGGTTGGCCCATGCTAGGCAGAGTAACTGAACTACTAGAATGAGATAAGGATAGCAAAGAAGAAGGCTCTCCCCCGCCCTCCAAACCCTCCAGCCGAAGCCGGCAGGAAAAAATCAGAAAGAATACTCCGCAGTATAGAAAAACTGGCGTGGACTGTTTATAGGAAAGTGTGAAAGGAGAAAGAGAGACTATTATAGCGTAACCTGAGAAGGGAAAAGAATGAATTAGTACTGGTTATGAGATTATTTTTCTATACCCACCCCTTATTAATATGCTCATCTAGCCTATGCTTGAAACTCTCAATGGAAGAGGCAGCAACTACTTTACTAGGTAGCTTATTCCATTCATCTACTACTCTATTGCAAAACCAGTCTCTACCCTGTTCTTAACTAGCATTAGTAGGGCCACATTTGGACTGCGCAGTGCAGTTTTGGTGCCCTTGCTGTGGAGTGGATGTTGATTCGTTGGAAAATGTGCAGAGAGGAGTGACAGGAATGATGCATGACGTCCGGAACCTGTCATGTGGGAGCGGACTGAGGAGACTGGGTCTGCATTCGCTGGAGAGGCGTGGAGTGGGAGGGGACTTGATTGAGGTGTATGAGTGGATGAAGGGTGTACATAGGGGAGATGTCGGCAGGGTGCTTGAGGTGAGCATACAGGATGGAACTGGAAATGGTGGTTTCAAGCTAGACAGGTTCCGTTTCGGTGGGGAAATAGGTAGAGATTGGTTTGCTAATGGAGTGGTGGACGAGTGGAGTAGGCTACCTAGTGGAGTGGTTGCTGCCTCTTCCATTGAGACTTTCAAGCATAGGCTAGATAAGCATATGACAAATGAGGGTTGGATATAGAAAAAAGAAAATCTTATAACCAATACTAATTCATAATTTTTCCTTTTCAGGTAACACTATGATAGTCTCTATTCTCCTTTCACACTTTCCTGTAAAATGTCCACGCCAGTTTTTCTATACGGATTGGTGTTCTTTCTGACTTTTTCCTGCCGGCTTCGGCTGGAGGGTTTGGAGGGCGGGGGGGAGCCTTCTTCTTTGCTATCCTTATCTCATTCTAGTAGTTCAGTTGCTCTTCTAGGAGCTGCCTAGCATGAGCCAACCGGCCTACTGTAGTTGTCCTCTCTTCTTATGTTCTTATGTACACACAGACATGCATATAAATAAGTGCAGACATCCATACGTACACACAGGTAAAAATCAGGTGGAAAATTGACTAGTAAATATTTTTCTATTCCATCTATCCATACATACATACATAAACATACAGACATAAACCAACTCGATCTCTGTCTGCATCTGCGGTTTCTCTAATGCATCAGTCCTTACAAAACCATCCAGCCTTCCATCTCTTCACCATCCATCATATCAGCCACACACACACACACACACACACACAGACTCGTCAATATCCTTCAACCCGCAATAAAACTCACATGTCGAACAAACAGTTCAACCTCCTCCTTTGCGGTATTGAGAGAGAGAGAGAGAGAGAGAGAGAGAGAGAGAGAGAGAGAGATGCAATTTGGATTTTTTGGTATAAGATGGATTGTTCTTTCGTCTCTCTCTCTCTCTCTCTCTCTCAGTCAGTCCATATATCTATCTATCTATCTATCTGTGTATAACTGTTTGTCTATTAATCTACCTTTCTTCATTGTTTCTCACTTCTTCCTTCTTCGTTTGTACTCTGGCTATTTCTTAATTTTTTTTCCCTCTTCCCTCCCCCTCTCCCTCCTCCATACCTCCCTCTCCCTCCCTTAATCCCTCTTGTTGTCTTAATCTCTCTCCTCTTCCTCCTTGGCCTCTCTCTCTCCTTCACTTTCTCCTTCCTTCCTTTCTCTTCATTCTTTTCTTTTCTTTTCGTCTCCCCCTTTCATCCATCCTTTCTTCCTTCGGTAATTTGGTTTGCTGTTCTCATTCGTCTCCATAATCTTTCTCTCTCTCTCTCTCTCTCTCTCTCTCTCTCTCTCTCTCTCTCTCTCATTATTCCATTCTCCATTTCTTTCTTTTTCTTCCTTTCACCTCCTCCCAAACCTCCTTTTCTCACCTACCCTTCTCTCTCACACCCTTCCATTTCACCATCCCTCCATTTTGCATCCTTCCCTCCACTTCCTCCTCCTCTCCTTCCCTCCCCCCACCCTCCTAATCCCTCCCCCACCTCCCTAATCCCTCCCCCACCCGGTCAGTACCCAGAAATGAAAGGAATGTTACACAGACTCTATTTTCCTTTTGTGTACCTGAGATGTAAAGAAAAATGGGTGACAGGCCTAAACCATCAGAGAGAGAGAGAGAGAGAGAGAGAGAGAGAGAGAGAAAGAGAGAAGTACCGTGAACCATTTAGCATTCACATAAGAACATAAGAAGAGAGGATAACTGCAGTAGGCCGGTTGGCCCATGCTAGGCAGCTCCTAGAAGAGTAACTAAACTACTAGAATGAGATAAGGAGAGCAAAGAAGAAGGCTCCCCCGCCCTCCAAACCCTCCAGCCGAAGCCGGCAGGAAAAAGTCAGAAAGAACACCAGGCCGTATAGAAAAACTGGAGTGGACATTTTACAGGAAAGTGTGAAAGGAGAATAGAGACTATCACAGTGTAACCTGAAAAGGGAAAATTATGAATTAGTATTGGTTATAAGATTTTCTTTTTTCTATATCCACCCCTTATTAGTCATATGCTTATCTAGCCTATGCTTGAAACTCTCAATGGAAGAGGCAGCAACTACTTTACTAGGTAGCTTATTCCATTCGTCTACTACTCTATTACCAAACCAATTTCTACCTATTTCCTTACTGAAACGGAATTTTTCTAGTTTGAAACCATTGTTTCTAGTTCTTACAAATTGAGTCGGTTCCTGCCCCTGACTTCTGAGATTCCTTAATTAGCTTGATATCACGCCTGAACTGCGTTCTCAGTGTATGCAGTTTGTTCTTAATATCTTCATAAGTTATGGCACATCCCATTGTTTTAGTCATTTCATCCACTATTGCCTTCATTCCACTACTTGGTAGTTGTCTAGCCTTATATTCCTTGGATTTAACGGCCCATATGCATGGGTACTCCTTCAGCCTTTCAATAAAATGCATTGTATTTGCTTTTGTCCAGTCTTTGTGTGTCTGCAGTATTTCCTCAGTCATCATCTCCGATATGATCTGGCGTGAAGATGCTCTCCGGATGACAGTCCGGTGTCTACTGCCCAGTGCCTGGCCCACAGCAATTTGCGCAACATGATGCACAAATGCCCTCGAGCCAGAACGGCGCATCAATGCGCGCAACTCGGACCGCAGCACCGAAAATCGGTGATTTTCAACACGTTGCGCAACTTGCTGCGCAACTTGATGCCCAGTGTGTTCGGGGCTTAACATGGAGGCAACGCAAGAACAAGACAGAGAGAAAAAAAAACGAAAGGACAATGATCAGTATAAAGATTCGTCGAAGTTACATAAGGCTCCCCTCTATTTTATGAGAGTTTTCTTTGTTGCAAGCCCCGCCCCCAATGCGGCGCCCATCAGTCTGCCTCTACCTATAACCCCCCCCCCCATGCCCAGTCAGTCAGGGCGCGGTCCAGCAGCGGCTGCAGCAACAGCTCCTCCTCTCTCCAGCATGGGCTCTACTTCTGCCACAGCTCGCGACCCGTTGAGGGGGACTGACCTGGCAGCTGAGCATGAGGGAGAAGAGCAGACCACCACCATCACTGGCACCGTGAAGTGGTACAGCATCAGGGCGAAGTACGGATTCATCCGGCGCCAGGATTCTGGCGCCGATGTACAGTATTTGTACATCGCTCAGGGATCGCTGCTACCTCTTCTCGGCGCCACTCACCCTTGTTACGCCAGGGTGAGACAGTGGAGTTCCACATTCTCCAGACACCGAAGGGTCCCGAGGCTATACACGTCACTGGACCGGGGGGTGCAGCTGTGCAAGGCTCTGCCTATGCACAGCGGCGCCCCACGGCCCAGGGGCGGCGAGCTGGGGATCCCCGATGTCCTGGGGATGTGGACACCATTGTCGCCATGTGCATCGCGACGGCGAAGGCTTTCTGTGGCGATGACAAGGCAGTTATGCTCGTTCTACTCCCTCAAATCTTTGAGAAGAACGGGCTGCCACGCCTTGTCATCCCTCAGAGCTTCGCTCGTGATGCACGGCCATTCCCGCGTCAGGAGCGTTACACCACAACGCAGCAGCCTCCTAGACCCCGCACAACACCGCGGAAAAAGCTGCAGCTCGACGCTCCCCTAAACAGGGCAACTGCCGCCTCCTGCCCTACCTCTGCCCCGCCCATGGACATCGACACCGCCGATGATCACCGCCCGCCGTCAGCAGCTGAGGGAAGGGTCGCCTCTCCTGTCTTTTCCATCATACAGGAAGAAAGCGACCACACCTCCCCCTTACCACCTGATGCTGTCGTGAACCTCCAGGCCACCGAGGAGGCATGTACAGTCGTGGCCGTAAATAATCACCTATCCTCCTGTACCCCGTGCCTCAGACTGGCTTGTTTATGCGCGGCAAGTCACACTGGAGTAAGAGGGGCTGAGAAGAGGGGCCAGAGAGAGAAGGGAAGGCGGGTGGGGGGACGAGCGGTGGTGCTGGGGTGGATTGAGAGAGAGGAGGGAGGGTAGGTAGGGGAGGGAGAATGAAATACGAAGTTGTGGCCACATAATTTGTCTATTTTCTTTCATTCAGGGCATCATACAATGGAGTTACTATTTTGTAGATTAAGGTGCATCACACCTTGTATAGCGGCGTCAGATAACAAGCTTTAGATAGGTGGTGATATCAAGGACTGGCTCGTGAGAGAAATATACTGACGTGACAGATCAAATATTAGTGCGGAGCCAGATATTTGTGTTTATCCGTGTATTTTGACTTCAGACGCAGAATGGAATCTGGATAGATTTGACTTCCGTAATGTTTGTGTAAGAAACGTCCTCTACCCTTACATGTAACTACTTTTTGGAAATAATATTATATACAACCTTTGACATGGCTGTGTCCACTGTAAATATGATCAGCCTCGCGGTATACACTCCCTCTATACAGTCACCATCATGTCAATTCAATAATCATTTAATGACATCTTCATATGAAAAGGCTATTTAAAATAACTGTGCATAAAAGGTAAATAAATTTGATGTCTGTGCTCATGGCTGGATATGATAACGGTATCTCTCATAATCTGTTAGAAGGAAAATGAAACAAAATCCTACCCAAACTCCCAGAATATATCTGTGTCAATGGTTACCGACGCTGGTCAGGCGAAAGCAACCAGGAAAGGCTTAATAAGTAGTGCAGTGGCCTCCTGCCTTAAAAACCTCATGCAGGCGTCGCGGCACCGTGGAAACAATGTTGTCGATGATTTGCTGGTTTCGTTTGAACAGCTCCCACTCGTCCTTGGTGTGCTGGTCCTGAAGGAGGCGGGCCCGTGTCCTCGCGTTCTCTGGCTTCCTCGCGTTGACAATCTGGGCCCACACGATCTCGATGGCTCTGCACTAGTATTTGATATCACGTCAGTATACTTCTCTCACGAGCCAGTCCTTGATATCACCATCTGATCTGTCACGTCAGTATACTTCTCTCACGAGCCAGTCCTTGATATCACCATCTGATCTGTCACGTCAGTATACTTCTCTCACGAGCCAGTCCTTGATATCACCATCTGATCTGTCACGTCAGTATACTTCTCTCACGAGCCAGTCCTTGATATCACCATCTGATCTGTCACGTCAGTATACTTCTCTCACGAGCCAGTCCTTGATATCACCATCTGATCTGTCACGTCAGTTTACTTCTCTCACGAGCCAGTCCTTGATATCACCACCTACCGAAAGTTTGTTGTCTGACGCCGCTACACAAGGTGTAATGCAGCTTTATCTAGCAAATAGTAACTCCTTTATCTGATACCCTGAATGAAAGAGAATAGACGAATTATGAGGCCCAGCTGCCCGAATATTTCGGGAGAAGATATGAAGGGGAGGCACAATTGAAGCAAGTTCGTCAGAGCACTTACGGTAGAAATAGCGGTAAAATAATGCTAGAAAAGCAACATCTCTACGTACCGGTACTGATGATGGAGGAGGGTCCTGCGTAATGGCAGGATTATTGACTAATCTAATGGCTTTATTTTGAATTTTGTCCAACTGCCTCAATGCAACCACTCCACATCCACTCCACAGTGGCGAACAGTATTCATTCTCCCTACCTACCCTCCCTCCCCTCCCTCACTCCACCCAAGCACCATCGCTCCACCCAAGCACCATCGCTCGTCCCCCCGCCCACCTTCCCTTCTCTCTCTGGCCCCTCCCTCTCAGCCCCTCTTACTCCAGTGTGACTTGCCGAGCATAAAGGAGCCAGTCTGAGGCACGAAGTACAGGGGGATAGGTGGATAGGTGATTATTTATGGCCACGACTGTACCTCTCCCTCCCCACCACCGACATCGAACAAGAAGAGGTAGAGGAAGAAACAGCCTAAACCACCGCCACCTGCCGAGATAGATCCTGAAGGCACTACTCCACACGCTTCTGAACCTGACCTCAGCTATAACGACACCCTCAGCAAGGCAGAAATTTCCAACATCGTAAAGTCGGCCTTTAATCCCGACATTCTCCTAGGCCGTCTAAAACAGACAGACGTATCCTTATTTTCCAAACTAACCAGCCCCAGCAGTTCCTCGTAGAGGCTGCTCCACTGACATCTCTGATAACTCTGGCGGGCTCTCCACCCTGAGCCTGGGTTCATTTTCATAATAAAATGGACGAATCTCAACAACAACAACGCACCCCCCCCCCTACACACATCTACACGCAAGCTAATCAGTTTCCACATCTTAAAGTTGTACAAACCCACCTACGTGCAAGATATACAAGGAAAGTTATTACGAAAATGGTTATGGTCATCATCTTGCTCGTTCATTGGCGAGTTTCCTTAATTGGTCTCTGTGTGTGGTTTATGGCTTCTCTCTAGACTTGAAGGACTTGTATCTCAGTACTTGAAGCTTATTGATTCCTTGTTTTTTATACTGTGATAATTATAGGTCTTTCACAATAACCTGGCCCATTATTTTCGTCCTTCATACATATATCTCCTGGTTCATTTTCTCGTCCTTCATACATACATCTGCCACCCATTTCTGTATTACCTTCACCTTCACTTGGCAGATTTTTGTCCTGTATACCTACTTCGACCATCCATTTCTACTGTACACTCACTTTAAGCTGGTCCAAATTTACGTCTTCCATACAAACTTCACTTATCAATCAATCAGTCAGTCAGTCAATCAGTCTAACTGTCTATCTGTCTGTCACCAGATGCCTTAATCCCGTCAGGGGTGACCACAAATGAATCACCTCCATGTCACCCTTTCCTCCTCCATATGGCGACCTTCTCTGCAACTCACGCCTCCTTTTCTCACCTCAACCCTTCCTCTCTAACTTCACTCCCCTCCACAGTTTCTCGTACTGAAATAGATAATTTTCTGACCTGAAGTTTCCTTATCTTCCTTCACTCCTATCCAAAGGCCTCTCGTATTGAAATAGGAATCCTCTCATCTCAAGCCCTCTCCTACTTCTCTCGTCTCCAAAGTCTCTCATATTAAAGGCGATACACTTTCTTAGTATTCTGGTCCACCTCGGTCTCTTCAATTGGTCTCGGGTCCTCAAGGCACAATCAAAAGCTGTAGGTGTTTCGTCTGGGCAATAAAACGATTTCTTTGAGACTTCCCTTCCAGTTTATTGGCTGTAAAATCTACCGTTCTTGAGTTTTCGGTGATACAATACATTTTGTGTTCTGGCATGACATATAAGTTAATTGTGCATCTTTTTTTTTTTCTTTTGAGAGAGAGAGAGTGGGTGAGTGAGTGTGCGTGCGTGCGTCCTTTACCGCAGCATTTTGTAAGTAGAAAATGGAAAACTTTGACCAGTTCCCTTTCGCTACCTCAGTCCATGTAATAAGGCGCTGGAATTTCCTATCAGCAAAAGGCATGGTATCACTTTTCTCTCATGTCATCTCAGTTTATATCATTATTTTTATATTTTCCTTTTCCCTACTTTCATTTATTCTTACCCCCATTTATATCCTCCACACTCCTACCTTCATTAATTCTTTTCCTCATTGTAATTTCCCTTATCAGGCAAATCACTTAGGATCCTCGCAAGCCTGTACTTAGAGCCGGTAGCATCAGTGGTTATAATCATTCCAAGCAGGAAAATTGTACACTTGAAATACACAGCCTCTTCGACTTATGGTCCTCCTCATCACAAAGGGTGAGGCATAAGTCTGTAGGCATATGGAAAGGACGCATCTGAGGTTATCTTGTGTGTGTGTGTGTGTGTGTGTGTGTGTGTGTGTGTGTGTGTGTGTTCGTTATCGTGTTCGTGTTCTTGAGGCAGTTCTGCTTCATCACCAAACTAGCTCCCGTAACATCACTAACCAACACCGATGACTGTCACCTCAAATCACTAGCTCCCTCGACCAGTGCCCAGTTATCAAGCCTCTTCCCCTGTATGTTGCTGAGAGGAGAATTGGGTGATATTTTTATAGCCTCGTGACTGACTTGAGATGGCACAGTACTCGTTACCAACAGTGTATCAGGCGCCTTGGTCATAATTCTTAGTCCTTTCGAAGAGATTACATTTAAACGATTCAGTTTAGGTTTAGGATGGATTAACTTGCCTACCTGCTTACCTGCCTGTGTGCCTGCCTGTCTGCGTACCTAATTACCTACCCACTTACCTGTGTGTCCCTGCGTGCCTGCCTGTCTTCCTACCTACCTACCTACCTACCTACCTGTCTACACACACACACACACACACACACACACACACAAAGGCTAGGCAGTCATGTTTAAGGCTATTTAGTGATGAGATGAACCCCGTGATAAAACTAGCAAGGTTTTGTTTGGTGTGTCCTGCCCTCTGTTTCTCCAACCCACAAACCTGTTTATTTATTTCCACATTAAGACAAACCCCCATTTACCATATAATTATCGAAGTTCCTATTTATTCTCTTAGTTATTATTTATCTTCTATCTTAATTATCCATAGACAACCCCAAAGCTGTCTCATTATTACCATACTAATCAGATCCACCTCTTTCTCAGACACTCTTTCTCAGTGTAATTATTTATCCCAAAACCAATTTATTCTCCAGCTCAGCTAAACCCACCTTTATGTGTTAGTTTTATGTTTTTCCTTTTTAATATTAACTTGCCTTATTGTGAAACGTTTGGTGGTTATATAAGTGAAGACAAAGGATTATGTAAGCAGTCCTAAACTCTGGTTGAGACAGAGAACGTTGATAAGGCAAAAGAAAGATTATAAATGTATGTCGACCCAGTATCCTAGCCGTCAATTCTCCAAGTCTAGAGAGAGGGCCGAGGGAGCGTAGTGGTGAATGGAGTCAGTGTGGACCGCGAGTGAGCTAAGAGAGGACGGACGCCCCTGTCACTCCCTCCAGGGACAGAGTGTCGCGGCTGTGTTAGTGGTTCGGTTCCTTACTCTCCTGCAGAAGTCTCACCTCGAAGCCTCCTTGCCCTCGTTCACAAGTCTCAAAAGCCTCCTTGAGCACCTACAGCAGTATTTTTCCCCTCCTGCAAAAGTCTCAAAAGCTTCCTTGAGCACCTACAAGTCTCATTCAGTGGCCTACTCCTCCTCCAGAAGTCTCAAAAACCTCCTTCACCCCCCTGAAGAAGTCTCACCCAGTCCCCTTCCCTCCTGCAGAGGTCTCAGCTCAAAGCCTTATGGTTTACATGCAGTGTATTTTTCTGGAATAGAACAGTGAATTTACCTAACATTTTCTGAGTGTCGATGATCCTGTTAGCTCCGTGATAATGAGGGACGGCATCAGTGCTTAGGACGATTGTGTGATACCATTCCGGCAGAAGTAACTAAAACTCCATTAGTATATTTCTTTACAACGAAGCATCTTTAGGCTGGTTGAGAAGGTTGCAGAGAACCTTCAAGACACAGGAGGTTCACCTGAAAGGTCGTGTGTATGATGATGATAATGACTGATGATTTTATTCTGTACAGCCATGACCAAGAGTTCATCGGAATTTCTCAGCCAGCATTGCGTCGTATCTTGCTTACTTCTCTTTCCTCCCCAGAGACAGGGAATATCCTTCCTTCCCATACTCTTGTCTTGTGTACTTCATATTGCTATCACATAGAAATAGTTCATGTAACAGCCCACATTGCCACAACCGGTAGGGAATGTGGGCAAACTTTGGCTGTCCCGTACCACACCACTCTGAGATTTTAACCTTCCTGTATTGCAACGTAGTATATTGATGATGTGAGCTTAAAGCAAGGTACTGTGTTAGTACTGTCCTTGGGTGATGATGGGAACGGTGAGACTTGCACGGAACCACTTTGATTTTGCTAGTACTGGCCAGAACTACTGATGATAAGGGTTCGTTATTGCTTGTGTTAGTTCTTGGTGATGACGGCAACCTGTTGCAAGGCAAAAAAGTCAACTTTTCTCCTCGGTCTGTAACTTTAAAAGGTAGTAAAGGAGAGATGACTGAGATAGCGTGATCGAGTTATAGTGTCCAGTCACTAGGCGTACAACGTATCCGAGAGGGCAAGGGTAAATTTGTGGCCCTTATTTTCTGCAGCATTTGTCGTTGTTTTGGCAGATATCTGGTACCACTGGAAAACAGCTTTCACCACAGTTTAAGAAAGCCACGACATGCCATGATCGGCACAACAGCTGAGCAGAGAAAAAGTAATGATGCTCTGTTCTTGTCTAGCGGAAAAGTTTTGGGTGTTTTTCGGGTATACTTGGCTCTATGGGAAAAGAGAGAGAGAGAGAGAGAAAGAGAAAGAGTAAATTTTTCCCTGTAGTACACATCTCAGACACTCCTAAATAAACATACACACAAGCACACAAACTTTTACTTATACACAGAACGGGCGAAACTTGGAATGTGACATCCGTACTCTTTCAGGAGGCAGCAAAATTATTCTTAGCGAATTAATAGCCGATCGAAAGTTAGGTTAGGTCACTTTGGGCAGGGTTTGGTCTGATTAGGTAATTTTTGGTTGGGTTGGCTTCAGTTCGACTAGATATAGACGGATTAGGTTAGATTGCTTTAGAATACGTCGGTTTTGATAGGTTTTGGGTTGGGTTTTATTTGGCTGGGTTAAGCTGGGTTAGATTCGGTTGGATTAGGTCATTTTAGGCTTGACTGGGTTGGGTTAGGTCGGGTATGGTATGGTTAAGTGAGACTGGGTAGGATTAGGTAGGGTTAGATGCGGTTAGGCTGCATCAGGATTGGTTAGGTTAGGTATGAGGAGGTTACGTGAGATTGTGAGGTTAAATACAATTAGACTGGGTTAGATGAGATTAAGTTAGATTAAGTTGGGTTAATTTGGGTTGGATTAGGTCATTCGAGGTTAGGCAGGGTTCAGTTCAAGCAAATATAGGTAGGTTAGTTGAGACTGGGCTAAATTAAATTGATTTATGCATTACGGTCTATTGTTGGTCCGTCCTTTCAAAGTCAAATACCACAGGAGGTGGGCGTGGTTTTGTGTGTGTGTGTGTGTGTGTGTGTGTGTGTGTGTGTGTGTGTGTGTGTGAGTGTAGGTCCATTGGCAGTGGATCAGTCCAACACTGTGGCTAATATAAACCCACTGGGCATTAAGGTGTGCCATTTACCTGCCCCCGATTGGCACACTGGTGGATTTAACCCCGTCCATTTATTTGCGTTGACTGTACCTTTTACTCTCTCTCTCTCTCTCTCTCTCAAATGATTATACTCAGCAGGGGAGACAAAGGAGGTTTGGGTGTATGGGTGTGAGATGAGCTGAGGTGTTGATTTGGCCACGTAGAGAGGATGGAGTATATGAGACTGACAAGGAGAGTGTGTGTGATTGGGGTGGAGGGAAGAAGGAGGAGCGGCAGACCATCGATGAGGTGGAGTGATGAGGTGGAGACGTATATGAGAAGGGAATGTGAGTTGGAGAGAATGAGGCCTGTCAGTGGAGGACAGGGTGACACTGAGGTGGCAGATTTGAGTTTCAGTAGGTGTAGATTTGGCCATATAGAAATACAGGTTACTCATCCAAAGTGGCATTATACACACACACACACACACACACACACACACACACAGTACAGGGAACCTCTACAAATGGTAAGAAGCAGACAAGAAACATTCAGATATTATGGATCTACAGTAAGAAGTGTGAACGTCGGGGGTAGGGTTGCGAGAGGCAGACCGAAAAAGACCTGAGACGAGGTCATAGAGTGTGACCTCAGGGATAAGGGACTGAATAGGGAGGCTGCCAGAGATCAAGCAGCGTGGAGAGCCATCATGTGACCAAGGCCGACGCATGCAAGCTTATTGGAGCTTTTATAAAAGATACGATACGATCACAGTACAAAGCAACTGATTAAGCAGCCAATAACTTAGTGTAGAATCCGAATGCAGTATAGATATCTCTGGGAAATAAGCCAGGAAAGATGTGATAAACTGTAGATTAGCTGGAAAGAATGGAAAACACAATCCACTGAGTGTCCACATATAGAGCCACATGGGAATTTATATTAGACCACCGCCATTAAGAAATAAAAGGACCTTTTAACATGGAGGCAACGTAAGAACAAGAGAGAGAGAAAAAAAACAAAACAAATGATAATGGACGGTATAAAGATTCGTCAAAATTACATAAGGCTCCCCTACATTTTGTGGGAATTTTCTTTATTGCAAGCCCCGCCCCCAATGAGGCGTCTACCAGTCTGCCTCAACCCATTAGAACAACACCGTCACACCATCCACGAACACATCACACCAGACGCAAACAGACATATAAACAACAGGCACACATAACCCCCTCACTGCTCCCATACTAGTCGAAGAAGTCAAGTCTATGCTCGCTAGAACTCCAAAGAAGGCGCCGGGTGCCACAGGCATCGGACATCACATACTCAAACACCTCCCAGACACATTCATAAATGCACTTACACACTTATACAACGCTGCCTTGGCATCCGGTTACTTTCCGGATACGTTTAAGACCGCGACAGCAACTCCAATCCCTAAGAAAGACAAGACAACAACAGACCCCTTAAACTTCAGGCCCATCAGTTTACTCGAAGTGCTAGGAAAAACGTTCGAACGAACCATCAACAGTAGATTACGCCAACACTTAGAAGACGAAAACCTTCTTTCCCCCAGACAGTTTGGTTTCAGACCTAGACGATCCACACAGGACGCCCTAAACATCATCACCAATTACTTACATATCAACCAAAACATCCGCAATGCATACAAGACAGCCCTTATTACTCGTGACGTAAAACGTGCATTTGACTCTGTTTGGCACGCAGGCCTGAAGTACAAAATCTGCGAACAATTCAACTTTCCTTCAATCATTAAAAAACTACTTTGCAATTTTCTAGACAACAGCACAATGCGCATTAAATTTAAAAATAATTACTCAGACTTTTTCCAGCTTCATGCAGGTGTACCTCAGGGCTCCGTCCTCGCACCCACCCTCTACACACTCTACACAAATGACATCCCCACCCCACTACATGACAATTCACTCACCATCCAATACGCAGACGACATTACTCAACTTGTACGATCAACGACAATTGACGGAATTACCAACAAAGCGAGCATAGAGCTGGACCGAATTGCACGATGGGAGCAGAAGTGGCGGATTCAAGCGAATCCCTTGAAATGCACAGTAACATATTTCCGTATTAAATCAGCCAACCCCCGCCCACTTTTTCTAAATTCGCGTGATCCCGATCGCGTTCCCATTCCTATTAGGAATACTTGCACCGTACTTGGTCTTACATACGACAAAAACTTCAAATTTCACCATCATATACGAGGCAAGGCAGGCGTGGCTGGCACTGCACTCACACAAATATACCGGTTCCGTAGTGCAGCATCTGCAACTAAATTCCATCTGTATAAAGCACTGATCAGACCACTGCTCACGTATTCACCATTAAGTCTATCTCTTTCGGCCAAAAGCAACATTCTAAATTTACAGAGAGTTCAAAACAAAGCCATACGTTGGGCACTGAGCATACGGTGGGATGATTTTGTCACCAACATACACTCTCATGAACGCGCCAACATTCCACCCATCAACACTTACCTTCACCACCTACAACAAAAACAAATCACCAAACTCACCGACGTTCACACTGACTTCATCGACTTTTTCACCCGGATCACACCCCCCACACGACCTCTAGCCAACCTCTTCCACCCTGACGCAAGACCTGCACCAACCCCATTGTTCACTTAAGCACCAATAGTTTATTTATTACTGACCCATTCATTAATTAACTACTTAGTTCACATCCAGCAACTCACTCAAGACTCTAAACCACCCCTACACCCATTATCAAGATCACGGCAACCACGTAATAACCCGCCATCCTCATATCCAGCATCCTACCTCAGACCCTGACCCCCCCATACTCCCCTTCCTCCACCCCTCCCCTTTCCTTATCCCCCTACCCAAGCCCTCTAGGGCTGCAACACCTTACCCTAACACCCGTATCCTATCATCCAACCCAGCCTCCTGGAGCCGGAAAAATCAGATGAACCTGAGAGGCAGCCAATAAGCTAATGCTTGGCAGAGAAAGCCGTAGCTATTCACTCCTCCCGTCCTTAAGTAACAACACAGTGCACGTGCGAGACCCCCCCCCCCTTCCCAACAGCAAACACACGCACGTTGGGTTAAGCCCCGACACTCTTTCTCTTAGTCTAAATTCTTCCTCTCCTACTTAAAACACACACACACACACACACACACACACACACACACACACACACACACACACACACACACACACACACACACACACACACACACAGGACAACACGAGCATTGCTCAATTCCTGTATACTACAAATAGGTAAATACACACACATGCACCTTACACAATGCAACCAGGACCAGAGCTGTCAGTAAGGCCGGGAGTTTAAACAAAGGCCTAGTTCCTGCCACCACGTGTCGTCGCCCTGGTTGCATAACACTCATCACATATACACAATCATTCTTTACCTTCCTTCCTTTCCCCCCCTTTTCTATACGTCATTATTATTATTATATATTACTTGTTGGTGCACCTGTGCGGGCGAGATGGGCTCATTCAGTACGGGTATAGTGACATCAGTTGTCACCTCATCTACAACCTCATTGTTCACATCCTCTCTGTTCAGCACAGACTCAAAATGGAATTTAAAATCCTCATCAGTGGGGCACAAGATTTCATCAGGTCTGTCCATGTTAAAGTCTCCTTTCCAATCAATTGCTCTCCACACTCTTGCGGCATCAGCGTCATCCAGCAGCCTCTCCCACCTACCAAGATTGCTATCACCTATCTCTACTGCTCTGTCTACCCTGCCTACATTGTCCTCCGCACACGAGTATAAAGCGTCAGTGATGCGCTTCTCTAAAGCATCAACATTTACATAATCTTCATTAGGTACTCTTTGCATAATATTATTCACAAATGCTTCTTTGTTGATTCTGTTAAATCTGAGTGACTTTCTCATTAAACAAGTCTTGCCAGCATTTCCATGAAGGGCTGCGTGATCCCCTAGGGACCCCGCCCTCGTCATGAGACTGTCCAAATCTACGCCTGAACAAGTAACTGTTACTGTAATGGGGGCATGATCGGAAGGGAGGTCACCCCGCATTAACACAGAAAAATCACTCATATAGTCTATCAGAGACGGTGACGCCACACATGTATCCACCTCCGAAACCCAGGTGCCGCGTCTCCGATATGTTTTATTACCAGGAAAATGTTTGTCAGCATACATGAGGTTATTAATGACAACCAATCTGTTATCAATACATATAGTACACAACAATTCAGCGTTATCGTTAGCCCTGTTTACATCATCGTGAATCACTGGGTATGACATATCATTTACATTAGGTATCTCCGCTATCGACACACACACACACACACACACACACACACACACACACACACACACACACACACACACACACACACACACACACACACACAGAATTTATTTTTGGGTAGGGCTGGTAAAGAGACCTGTATGATCATGAGAGTTAACAGAGACAGTATTAACACTCTTATGACTCACTCTCAGCTGAATGCTATCGCCCAGCAGTACCTGGAATAAAATACTAGAGTTGCCCCTACCATGAGAGGGCCCGGGTACCATCTAGTGGTTGTAAAAGTAGCTGGACAAGTCTCTCGTCTTGGTAGGCGTCGCTACTTGGCTACTTTTGCTAGTGGCCGTATGACAGTGGAAGGGCGAGGGTGTGTGTGTGTTGCTGTACCATCATTCCTCTGAGGTAAGTGTTGGATAATTGCTGTTTTTAGCCATTAAGGTGACTACATTAGGACACAAGGATATCGCACTGACAGCCAGGAAGTATCATGGCCCAAAGAAATATTACCTATAAGGCTACTAGACGTAATTCTGATGAGACAAGGGGGCTGTTGGTGTGAGGGAGATGAGGAGGCCTTGTACCGTCTCAATCTTGGTGTCTCAGACTAGTGAAATAGCAGTGTGAGTGTCATCCTGTAGATTCTCGTGCCGATCAGACTGGTGGACTAGGCTTGCCTGCCTCCTTGTCCATGTCCACCCAACAGTACAGTTTGGGACCTGAATGTATACTGATAAGTGCGATTCAGATATGAGAGGGACAATGTGATGGAAAAAATTATTGTATGTAAATTATTTTGTCCTGAAGCGCATGCACACACACACACACACACACACACACACACACACACACACACACACACACACACACACACACACACACACACACACACACACACACACACACACACACACACACACACACACACACACACACACACACACACACACACACACGCACGAACTCACGCACGCACACAGACACAGACACACACACACACACACACACACACACACACACACAAAGTATATTATGGTGTTGTTCCTTCATTTGCCTAGGCCGAGATCGTCGTTTTTTTGCAGCTGATTTCCCGTAGTGCAGTGGTAAATTTGGACAAATATACAGCTCTGCATCATTTCCACGTCCCTTCTTCGTGACTAGCATCAGTCTAGTGTTAACCCCTTGTCACAACACAAAATTTAAGAAAGAGATTGCAATTTTACGCCAAGTTAGATTGAACAGGGGTCCTTATCCTGCAGCGGTGTGTCACAGGCTAATGATGATGATAATAGGGTTGTCGGAGATGATATTGATAATGATGATAGTGATGCTGCTGATGATAGTGATGTTGAAACTCCTGAACCAACTAACTGGACCGAGATTATGGTGATTGTAATGATGATGAAGCAGTTGGGATAATAATGATGATGATGATGACGGTGATGGAACTTATGTAGTAACTCTTTAACAGGGTTGTGATGATTGCTGTGCTTGACGCTGTTGCTCCTGGCGATGATGATGATGATGATGACGATGATGATGATGATGATGATGACGACTACGACAACGATGATGATGGTGATGACGATGATGATGATGGTGACGGCGACGATCTTCATGTCTATGGCTGAGTCACCTCTTGTTTTTCGTTTCTCTTCAAATGTAGTTGGTGACTGTGTGTAGGAGAGAGAGAGAGAGAGAGAGAGAGAGAGAGAGAGAGAGAGAGAATGTGTGTGTGTGTGTGTCCGCGCATGCTTGTGTGTATTTGCGTGCGTGCGTGCGTGTGTACAGCATTTCCCTCACACTCGAACTATTTATATCATAAGAGTGCAAATGAGGTCAGGGATATTGCTCTTCTTGGCCATACAAATACTAAACATTTACACTATATTCTGAAAAAACATACTGGATTCCTAAGGTCACTCAATGGGTTTCAAAAATCATTGTTCACTGTCTCTTTATTTATCGCAAGGAAAGGGATGGATGTGTGTCCGAAATAGTAGCTCAGTTTTGGTCTTTCTCTGGACCGTGAATGATTTAAATGGAATAATTATCCTTATTTATATTGGTTTAGTTGTGAGGATGCAACACACGTTTTGTTTACGTTTTATCAGGGCACATCAAAGAGCGGCCATGTCCATCTGCTTCTCACTAATGATTTTCGAACGAGGTTCTACATTCCTCTAGATTTTAGGGACAGTGAAGCTGCACAGCACCACAACACGCCATACCATACCATACCATACCATACCACACCACACCACAAAACCCCACACCACACAACCCCAAACCACCACACAACCCCAAAACCACACCACCCAACACCACACCACCCCAAACTTTACCACACCAACCACCCTTCCACACCACACCACACCAAGAGGATTAACCAAAGGGTCTTGAAGCTCCCGCATCTAGTAATTCTGAGCTTGTTTCCAGGTAACTCCACACACACACCTCAGGTCACGTCTTTCACAGAAGAGATAACAGAAGGAGAGAGAGCGTAACTGAATGGCAAGCCAGAGATGGAGTGAGAAGAAGAGGTGCACAGAGAACAAGATGGAGAGATCATATGATGCAGATCTACCGAGCAAGGACGGAACTGGCTAACAATCAATGGATCAGAGTGGAGAAAGGTGAGAGGGTCCTTATCATGCAGTGGTGTGTCACAGGCTGATGGTGATGATATTGATGGTGATAATGATGTTGATGCTGATGGTGGTGATGCTTTAACATCTCAACGTATGAGGTTACAGAATGCACAGTGAGGCTGCATAGCCAGGAAATGGAAGAATATGAGTGCATTTAAGTATTTATGTAATATGATGAATATGGATGGATGATTAGAGGATGAAGTGACAGAAATGATACGTCAGGGAAGGAGGGTTGCTTGTTCTCTAAAAAGTAGTGATTAGGAAGAGGGAACTGAGGATGAAAGTGTTAAAAAAAAAAAAAAAAGGGCACTGAATGCTGTGATTCCCACTTTAAAGTATGGAAGTGAAGCTTGGATCTTATTGAAAGGACGCAAGTCAAGAGTGAGAGCGGTGGAAATGAGCTACTTGAGAGGAGCATGTGGAGTTTCATAGAGAGACAGACAGACAAATGGGCAGATGAAGGAGCGTTGTGATGCCGATGTGGATGAGACTGAAAGCGTTAAGAGAAACACTTCGAGATGGTTTGGCCATGTGGAGAGGATGACGAATAAGAAAATGACCAGAAGGGTAGAGTTAGAAGGGTAGAGGGGGAGGGGGAGACCGACGATGAGATGGAGGGAAAGAGTAGAAACATATGAGTGGGATACTTGAGCTAAATGGTAGAGGACAGTACATCATGAAGGCGATTTGCTTGTGGTCACCCCTTACGGGATTAAGGCGTCTGGCTATAGATAAACAGATATAGATAGAAAGGTAGGTGATGATGATAATATGATGATGATGATGATGATGATGATGATGAGGAGGAGGAGGAGAATGGTAATGATAATGAGAATGACGGTGTAAATGATGATGATGATGATGATGATGATGGTGGTAATGAGGACGACAACTACGATGATGATGATTATGATGATGATGATATTGATGATGATTTTTGTCGGCAGGTGGAAGGACGAAACAGCAGGAACTCTACCATCGGTCCAAGCATCCACGATTCCACATCCACCCATCCGTCCATCCATCCATCCATCCATCCATCCATCCATCTCGCTTGATGTTAAAAGCTAAGTCTATTTAACTTTAGTATCAATTGCTTCTTCATAAGCTTTCCAGCTGTCTGAACAGATCAGCAGTAGTTTTAAAAACTAAAATAACTCGGTTCTGGTGCTCAGTTTGGTACGTTTATTTTCCTTTTATCAGAACTGGCGCGGCAAATTTTGAGAAAAGTCCCTCAAGTAACTCCTATTATTTTTTTACTAGGTTTCTAATGATGTCCATAGATCTGTTGTGGCTTTAATAGTTTCCTAGACAACGCAGTCTTGGCGCTGTTCTCTGCCACCCTATTATACCATGTCATATAGTGTTCTCGCTTGCTTGCTCTCTACGCTCGCTCGCTTGAACAATAAATCACTGAAGAAAAGGTGGTATAAAGCCCCCTAAGCCGCCGTAGTATTACACCCTCGGTATGCAGTTCGTTCCCTGTGGCCTTGTAACTCTGTGTACCCGAAGCGCTTACAAAATAACTTGAAATAATTTTCCTTTCGTAACTATACTCGTTTCACTTTAACTTGGCCTGAGTTGTTGTTGTTGTTCTTGTTACATCTTAGGCTCCTCTGGATGTGAACCCTGTGTTATATTGAAGGACTGTCTGTGTTGTGGTGGTGTGGTGCAGGAAGTGAGTGGGTGTGCTGTGGTGTGGGGGTGCCACTTTGCAGTATGAGCACAGGGGATTGTATGTGTGTTATAGTTTGTGTTAGTATTGTAGCAGGGAAGGTTGGTGTGCTCGTGTCTCTGGGTTCGGTAGTGTCTGAAGGGTGTATGCCTGGAGGTGGCACATGAAGGATGCTGTTTGGTAGAAAGTTTTGGCTGGCTGGGGTGTCTGCGTGTTTATGTATGTGTTTGGTATAGAAAGTTTTGGCTGGCTGGGGTGTCTGTGTGTTTATGTATGTGTTTGGCAGAAAGTTTTGGCTGGCTGGGGTGTTTGTGAGTTTGTGAATGTGTCTGGGAAGTGTAGAGTCGGGTGGAGGAGGGGATATGTTGCAAAGATACTCTGTGTAGTGTTGGGCGGTTGTTCGATTTTGTTTGTGGAGAGGATGATGCAACATAAGGTTACAAAGGTGGGACGGATCTTGAGCTGAAGTGATGAACTGTGTGCCTCTCATATTCACTTGGTCTCTGACTGAAATTAGTTATGTTTCTTGGTGTAGGCTGTCAGTACTTGTGGTCTTAGTGTCTTCTGCTATCAAGGTATTGTTTTCTGTTCTTTAAAGCTCCTTCGTGTTTGTGTTGGATATGATTACGGCTCAGCTTGTGCGGCAGTAATTCACGGTTGTTTTAATGTATTACTTATAAGTGGAGGATGGAGTTGGGATGTATATGAGAGAGGGTGTGTGTGAATTAGGGGGAGTGATGCATAATGACGGGGGACAGGGTGGCATAGAGGCGACTTGTTTGTGGCCACCTCTTACGGGATTAAGTCGTCTGGCTATAGATAGATGGATAGACAGATAGCTTATAAATAGTTTCCATACTGTTTGCCGAGTAGTAGCGATAGTTATCACTAGAATATGATGCTAGTCACGAATGAGTGCTGTGGAAAGGATGTTGGGCTGTAGTATTGGCTGTTTCTGCTACTGATCTGCCTGACATTCTCGTATGCTTTAAATGAAACTCTGTGCCAAGTTAAAGTGAAAGGCGTGTATGTTTGTGTAGGAGGAACAAGAGACAAGGAGGTATTCTGTGGCCTGTTTTCTTTGTGCTTCCTACAAGACACAGTAATAGTTATGACGGGGCATTGGTGGCAAGTTTGTGGGTCAGCACACACTTACGGCCTCTCATTATACAAGGTGGTCCATATATTACGCCACCCAGTTCTTGTGTGTTGCGGGCACGGCTCAGTGAACATTACCAGTGTCTACCCTGCATCATTATCTACTTCCCACAACCCTCTTCAGGCTTAGCTTTATAATATAGGCTTTAATTTAGGTCCATTGATTGCATGGTGGAGAATTCCCATAACCTTTTTTATGCTTAGCTGTATATCATTGTATTGTATAATCTTTTATGTCCACTGATCACACGGCTGAGTAGTAATTTGGTGAAGCGATCAGAATGTCTTAGCTCATCACAAAAGCCGTCCCCACAACACACAAGACTGCAGAGCGCAATATACTTATCACCTATATTAAGTCAAAGCCACAGTTAAAAAGGTAATGAAACAAGACAGAAAATTTAAGTTTTCATTATTAATACTTCAGTATAGAATACATTAACAGAGACAGCAATATAAAATATGCATTCAAAAGTAGCATTTGTCCACAGAACATCCTGGAGGGGAGCGACCCGACTTGCAAGGCAGATCACACCATCACCACCAGGCTTCTCTCGGCAGGTCAGGGCAGATCACCAGCAGCAGCAGCAAGTCATCTCACGGCTGGGGAAGACACGACACCCTGCCGCCGCCGCCGCCACCACCACCACCACACCACCAGGCATCTCAGAGTAGGGGAAGACACCACACCACCGTCAGGCTTCTCACGGCAGGGCAGACCAAACTTCAGCAGCGTATGACCAGTGTGGCAAGGAAGCAGCGTCAAGGCAGCAGACTCCAGCACGACCTGTGGACCAGATGTGTATTAGTTCAAATCAGTGTTAGCTTTAGTTATTTAATCTTCTATCTATCTCTATCTATTGCCAGACGCCTCAATCCCGTTTGGGGTGGCCACAAACAAATCGCCTCCAAGTCGCCCTGTCCCCCCGCCATTTCACTCCCCTGCTCCCAACTCACACCCCCCTCTCTCATATACCTCTCCACCCCATCCCTCCATCTCATCCTCGGCCTCCCCCTCCCTCTTCCCCCCCTCCCTCTTCCCCCCCTCCACCTCACTCACATACATTCTCTTCGTCAGTCTTTCACCCTCCATCCTCTCCACATGGCCAAACCACCTCAGTGTGTTCTCCTAACGCTTCCTATCACATCCACATCCACACCACAACGCTCCTTTATATCCTCATTCGTCAGCCTGTCTCTCCATGTGACTCCACAGGCTCCTCTTAAATAACTCATTTCCACTGCTCTCACTCTTGACTTGTGTCCTTCCAACAACGTCCAAGCTTCACTTGCATACGTTAGAGTTGGTATCACAATACTGTCATGTAGTAACTTTTTCACTTCCATGCTCACTTCCCTGTTTCTTATCACTGCTTTCAAAGAACCAGCAACCTTTCTTCCCTGCTGTACCCTTTCAAGCACTTCACCCTCCAAACCTCCATCCTTACTCATCACACTACCCAAGTACTTAAACGTACTCACATTTTCCAATTCCTCACCATCCAACCTCGCTGTACATTCACTGACTTCACCTCTCTCAAAGACCATCACTTTACTCTTCCCTACATTCACCTTTAGATTCCGTTTCTTACACACTCTCTCAAACTCATCCACCAAGCCTTGCAGCTCTCCTTCGTCTTCACTCAACAACACAGTATCATTTGCAAACAACAGTACAGGGAGTTTCCAAACACTACCCTCTCTCACCAGGGCCACTCCAACATCCACTACCCTACCTTGTACCTCTTTTATTACCCCATCCATATACTGTACAGATTGAACAACCATGGAGACATGACACATCCCTGTTTCAACCCAACCTTCAAAGCGTGGACTCATTAGACTGCTCAGATTCTGTTGGGAAAGGCACACAGGAAATTATATCTATCTATCTATCTGTCTATTGCCAGACGCCTCAATCCCGTTTGGGGTGGCCACAAACAAATCGCCTCCAAGTCGCCCTGTCCCCTGCCATTTCACTGCCCTGCTCCCAACTCACACCCCCCTCTCTCATATACCTCTCCACCCCATCCCTCCATCTCATCCTCGGCCTCCCTTCCCCCCTCCACCTCACTCACATACACTCTCTTCGTCAGTCTTTCACCCTCCATCCTCTCCACATGGCCAAACCACCTCAGTGTGTTCCTCATAACGCTTCCTATCACATCCACATCCACACCACAACGCTCCTTTATATCCTCATTCGTCAGCCTGTCTCTCCACGTGACTCCACAGGCTCCTCTTAAATAACTAATTTCCACTGCTCTCACTCTTGACTTATGTCCTTCCAACAATGTCCAAGCTTCACTTCCGTACGTTAGAGTTGGTATCACAATACTGTCATGTAGTAACTTTTTCACTTCCATGCTCACTTCCCTGTTTCTTATCACTGCTTTCAAAGAACCAGCAACCTTTCTTCCCTGCGGTACCCTTTCAAGCACTTCACCCTCGAAACCTCCATCCTTACTCATCACACTACCCAAGTACTTAAATGTACTCACATTTTCCAATTCCTCACCATCCATCCTCGCTGTACATTCACTAACTTCACCTCTCTCAAAGACCATCACTTTACTCTTCCCTACATTCACTAACTTCACCTCTCTCAAAGACCATCACTTTACTCTTCCCTACATTCACCTTTAGATTCCGTTTCTTACACACTCTCTCAAACTCATCCACCAAGCCTTGCAGCTCCCCTTCGTCTTCACTCAACAACACAGTATCATCTGCAAACAACAGTACAGGAAGTTTCCAAACACTATCCTCTCTCATCAGGGCCACTCCAACATCCACTATCCTACCTTGTATCTCTTTTATTACCCCATCCATGTACAGATTGAACAACCATGGAGACATGACACATCCCTGTTTCAACCCAACTTTCAAAGAGAAAAATTCACTTAGTTCACCATCCACACGCACTGCAGCCTTCGCACCATCGTACATACTCTTCACAGCATTCAACAACTTCCCATCTACTCCATATATTCTTAACACTTTCCACAATCCTTGTCTATCCACCCTGTCATATGCTTTCTCCAAATCCATGAAAGCCGCATACAACTTCTTTCCCTTCTCTAAAAACTTTTCCACTAAAGATTTAAGAATGAATATCTGATCTACACAACCTCTTCCCTTCCTAAAGCCTCCCTGTTCTTCTCCAACTAATTTCTCTGTTCTTTCTCTAACTCTGTCTATAAGTATCCTACCATACACTTTTCCTATTATAATAAGAAGACAAATGCCCCTATGATTACCACACACTTCTTTTTCCCCTTTTCCTTTGTACAAGGGCATAATTATACCTGACTTCCAATCCTCCGGGACTCTACCTTCCTCCCAGGCCAATCTGCACATCTTCCACATCCATTCTACTACTATCTCTCCCCCATGCTTCTGCATTTCACCACACACTCCATCAATTCCTGGGGCTTTCCCCGATTTAACTTTCTTCATTGCTTCCACAACTTCTATCCTACTGATTTCTTCCTGTCTTCTCAACTCCCTCCTTCTCCCAGCCATTCCCCAGCCACTTATACTCGCATTACTTCCATCCTCTATGTTCAACAATTCCTTAAAGTGTTCTCTCCATCTGCTCACTTTTTCTCCCTTCTCCAATAGTAATCTACCATTTTTATCTTTCACTCCTCTGCTAACTTCACTTCCACCCTGTCTTACTCTTTTCACTTCTCTCCAGAACATTTTCTTACAGTCCCTCCACTTTACACTCAAATTCCTCATCCACTCTCTTCTTACTCTTACTAATCTTTTCACCTCTCTCTTTCTTTCCACATATAACTCTCTCTTCCGCCTCTCAACTTCTTCCACGCCCCAATTTCTCATTCATTCATTGTATGCTTTCTTCTTTTGTGCCACAGCCTGTTTCACCTCTTCAGTCCACCACGGTGTTCCTTGCACCCCCCTCCGTCTTCTTTTCCTTCCACACACCACATCACATGCTGCACATATTTCTTCTGTATATCTTACACACACCTTCCACGTCTCCCATCTGCTCCAATTCATATTTGCCCAATCGTTCCTCCACTTCTCTCTTATACTCTGCCTTTTTCTCATCCTCTTGTAACCTTTCCACCCTCCTTGCAACTACTCCTTCCTCTCGTCTTTCCCTTCTTCTATTCCTCCATCTTACTTGCATTCTAATTCTGGCCACCACCAAGTAGTGGTCAGAAAGTCCACTCCCCCAACCTCTATACACTCTTGCATCCTTTACACATCTTCGCATCCTTTCATCTACACACACATAATCAATCATTGCCTTCCTTTCATTCAGTTCACCACCCACCCTTCTCATCACTCGCCATGTACAGTATACCTGTGGATCATTTTATGCCTGAAGGTATTGGCTATCACCAACCCCCTCCCAGCACAAACGTCCACTAACGCACTCCCATTCTCATCTGTCTCAGCAGGCACACCCCACTCGCCAATTATTCCATCCACCTTCACATTCCCAACTTTACCATTCATATCACCAATCAAAAACACTCTCTCATTCCTTCCAAACTTTTCCATGCACACTTCCACATTTGTCCAGAACTCTTCTCTCACTCTTCTAGCACGATCTTGCGTTGGTGCATACACACACACAATCGCCCACATTTGTATTCCAACTTTCAACTTTACCCACACAATCCTTGACCCAACTGATCCATACTGTCTTATGCTCCTCTTCCATCTTTTACTCACAACTATACATACTCCTTCCTTTGCCCTCTCATTCTCACCTACTCCTGCACATATACCCCATCCATACTCCCATTCTCTCACACTTTCTCCTCACCATTTTGTTTCAGTTATTCCACATACATCCACTTTCGCACCCACAAGCACCTGGACAATCTCTCTCTCTTTCACCAATATTTTATCCAAGTTTCCCATACAGGGTGTTCCATGAAATGTTTGACAAACTTCAGAAAGTTGTTCTTGGAGCAATTTTGAGTTAAGAATTGCTGCATCAACCTGGGCTAATTTCTCGTCTATTATGTTCAGGTTCTGTAGGGAATGGCAGCAGATTAGAGACTGGTATCGCAAAATTTTATCCCCTGCCACCACCACCACCAGGCCGTTTATTTTTAAATCCCCTTGTAAAACTGTAGAGATATATCGGGAGGACAGTAAATAGTGATCCTACTCTGGTACTCTGTATGGAATTTCAGAGAGGGAGATGATGATGCCACTGATTCATGGGGTTATCTTTAATTTAACAAGAAACACTTTACTTACCTCTCTATTCAGTTTGCACGAAAATTAATGTTTAAAAGACTGATAATATATTCACGAAATTTTCTTCTTAAAATTTAATAAGTAAATGTTTAATCTGAAGTGTGACGTCACTGGTGCATTATGGGAGCAACGTTGAGAGATGCTGGAGATGAGTGAAGATTTTATTCTTTACGGTGTTAGTCTACTTCTTATTATGGTAATTCTTATGCCTATGTCTTTATCAGTGTTTGCTGTCATTATCGAGAGGTGTAGTCGGCTGATGTAAGTTGTAATTATTAGCTATAAGGATGATATACGGCGGTGTGTATCTCCAGGTGACCAAGATGTCCCTTTAAACTCGAGTAAGCAGTGCTACTTAAATCCCCTGATATTCACACCATCTGTTTAGGTTTTAAGGTCGAATGTGATCCTGTACATGGGCAGGCATAGTAGGTTAATTGGCTGGAAAAAATGAGAGGATGTGTGTAAAAACTAATGGGTAGTTTGTTTACATCGGGGATATAAACTCCGCGAGTCCCTTTAACTCTTGCAATCCCTGTGATGCCCTTTTCAGTTTATTCATAGTGCCAGAAGGCAATTTTATTCAACTTATGCAAAGTCTCTGCTATTGCAGGAGTTCAGTGAGGCTGTGCCTAACCCCTACACTTCCAGAAGTCTATACAAAGCTAAATATAATTATGAGATGGGAAAGAAAAAAAAAATCCCTGCTCTGTGAGTTAAACTAGTGAAGACTGAAGGTATTAACATGTGTAGGAGAGACACTGGATAAAGCCTGATTGGAGATATAGTATATTGAACTGGAAGGACTGCATACCTTACATCCTTCATTAACCATTGCTGCTACCTTTAAATAAGAATTATCATACTGAAGGTAATTACTAGCAGCCTTCATTAACATATTACTGTACTGTAATTAGGAGAGAGGTTTCATAAGTTGATTGGAAGTCAGGAGACAGCAGGAATATACCATTACTGTTGAGGGGGATGAATTTGTGTGTAGGCTATGATATAGGAAGCATATCTCAGAATATGGATGTACAAGGTTAATCATATCTTGTATAGTACTTACACTTTCAGATTTGATAGCTTTTCCTTTTGTAATCTTTACTGAATGATGCAATCAGTTCATGATTACACATTATATAATCTCAGACTTCATCTGTGTCATTGTAGTTGGCTCACCTTGACAAATTTTAGTCCTTCTGCTGCTTAGTTCCTGTATCTAAGTGGCAGAATAAGACAGTATTATGGTTTTGCATCCTCCCCATAGATCTTCATTGTGATTTGCATGATAATCTAGTCTTTATCTCTAGAAACAGCTCAGCATTCAAGGTGGAGAGATGCCAGGTTTTTGTCAGTTTAGGGTGGACATGTAGTCTATATGGTTTGTCTTTATTGTTTTATGTATTCATTATTATTATTATTTTTTTTTTACTGTGGATCAAATTTAGCGATTCATCTCTTCCGTTTATAAATCGGTACAACAGATAGGCTTTCATTCTCAGAGTATGACCACTGAGTACTGTACTGTCTTCCTGTGCAGTGTATATTTTGTCATTTGTACTCTCATTATAAGTTTCATTAAAGAATTTGTATCATATGTTTAGTTTCTGTGTCACTCAGTGTGTTAAGTTTATGTAATATATGGTTAATCGTTTAAGTCCTGCCGTTGGATAGCAGTCTAAGTTGCAGTTTTTACTTTCTCCCTTTATATAAGTAGCAACTGCTCTATATTCTTTCCATAGCACTTGTTCATGATTAGCATTAAACTGCAGGCTTAGGTATTCCAAGTAGCTCAGGAAATTTCGAAATATCTCCTCCTAAAGTGACATTAATAGGTACATGACAATTTAGTTTAGTCTGTGCATGTTGTTCAATTTCCCATTTTTTGTAACATGTAAAGAAATAAAATACAGTAGAAGTTTTAGCCAATATACTAGTGGGGCCACGGTAGCATGGTCAGCATGGTGCTGGCCTGCTGATCAGGAGGACCCGGGTTCAAGTCCCGGTGTGATAGAGGTTTCTTTAAAATGTGGCTGAGGGAAGTTTGCGTAGCAGGCTTTCCTTAAAACCACAAGGCCCCTTACACTTCAGCTCACACGCACCAAGACACTTACACACACTACTACATACACACACACACACACTGCTACATACACACAAGACACGTACATAGCCACAGCCACCTTCACACAGCAGACACACCACACCACACACACACACACACACAGGGAGAGGGAGGGACAGACACCACAGGCAGACAGAGAGGGACATATACAAAACACAGGGAGTGAGAGAGGAGGGGGTTTTATTAAAAAGTCCAATTTTGGTATACCTCCTGTGGCAAAATTGATATAGCCCCCCCTTTAATATTTTTTGGATATTTTCATTTAGTGCCCCCCAGGCCCCAGACCCACTCGGCTGAACCAAATTGTCTGGCGTCAGCTGGAACATGATATACCAGAGTTATGCCGGTCATGCGGGGGTTAATGGTGACAGTGTAGTAACTGTCAGGCTCCTATGACTCACTCAGCCGAACAATATCGTCTGTCAGCTGGAATGGAATACTAGAGTTGTCCCAAGCACCAGAAGGTTAAGAATCTTAACCCCCCCGAGTGATGCTCGGGACAAGCATCACTCGGGGGGTTAAGATTCTTACCCCTCTGGTGCTTGGGACAACTCTAGTACCCCATTTCAGCTGACTCAGACGATTTTATTCGACTGAGTGAGTCATAGGAGCCTGACAGTGTCAATACCGTCACCATTAACCCCCTCACGACCGACATAACTCTAGCATCATGTTCCAGCTGACGCCAGACAATTTGGTTCAGCCGAGAGAGGATCCTAGGATCCTGAGAGACACTATAACATCACAAACAAAATACAAAATGCCTTCCCTCCATCTTGAACGTACTATAATTCATTTACATTAAGTAAGCTCGTATTTTTGCAGCTTATTTCATGTATCTTAGTTAAAAGAAAAAAATACTACGAGCCGGTGAATAAAACCCACACTTGTAGACGAAGAATATAATTACAAAACAGTTTCTGTGGACACTGCCACCATCTTCAGTGGTCAAGATAGTGAGAGGGAGTGACATAATGACCATACAAGGGTTCCTTTTTATGCGTGTGTGTGTGGAAGGGTGGGGTAAAGGTGAGGTGGGGTGGGGTAGATTGTAAGCGGGGATTAACCCAAGGGGGATTTTGGGGGGGACATTACCGGACAGGTCAGGTGTAATTCCTATCTGACCTGTCCGGTAATGTCCCCCTCAAAATCCCCCTTGGGTTAATCCCCGCTTACAATCTACCCCACCCCACCTAACCTTTACCCAGATAGGAATTACACCTGACCTGTCCGGTAATGTCCCCCCCAAAATCCCCCTTGGGTTAATCCCCGCTTACAATCTACCCCACCCCACCTCACCTTTACCCCACCCATTCACACACACACGCATAAAAAGGAACCCTTGTATAGTCAATATGTCACTCCCTCTCACTATCTTGACCACTGAAGATGGTGGCAGTGTCCACCGAAACTGTTTGGTAATTATATTCTTCGTCTACAAGTGTGGGTTTTATTCACCGTCTTTGATTATCACGCAAGAGTGATTCATCCAGCCAATACTACGAGCTCTGTATCTTTTCATAGCCCTTCTTCGTGACTAACATCGTATTCTAGTTATCTATAGTTACAACTGAGCATTCAAGTTGGAGGGATCACAACTTTAAGCAATTACAGTAAACAAACAAACAAAAAGCAAGTGTCGTCCTCTTGACCACTCGTCTTCGCAGGAATGCAGCGGTGGCGCCATCTTGTGCGTGGAATGCGTGAAGTGCAGGCTCTTGAGTGGAAG